>NW_019524215.1:11769-12992 GCF_002814215.2 Seriola lalandi dorsalis
TCAAACAAATACTGGACATTAATAATCTTAAAGAGGTTTTTAGACCTGCAGAAAACGACATTATACTCAGTTATAATCATTTATTACATGTGTTTATACACTGATTATTAATTAATGCTGAATAAAGGAATTCAGGTAATAAAATAAATCATATTTATTTAATGTTCTGCTGCTGTGACATTATTTCAACTCTCAGATGAAGCTGATTGGTTCTGAGTGAAATGATGTCACAGCACCGACACAGAAACGTCTTTATGAGCCAATGAGAAAACAGACATGACGTGATGATGTGGAGACGTTTTATAAGAATAAAATCACGTTCATTCATTTATTAAATTACAGATGGAAGTGTCTGCATCTGACTGACCCGAGAACAGTAAAGTGGCTTTATCATGTTGTAAAGTGTTTATACATCTGAAGCCAGTGAACGCGTCACATGACGTCCATCATGGCCGACTGACCACCTCTTCCTCTCTAGTTCTGTCGACGTCAGCTGAAACTAAAGAGCAGAACTTTTCCAGACACACAGTCCATGTTGAACTTGCTGCTCTGTTGCCTAGAGACCGCCGCTCTCCCTCACTTACCCATAATGGTGGCTCCGCCCACTGTGAGCAACGCTATTAACGTGAAGAGGACGCACACCAGAACCACAGACGCCGCTCCGCTGCTCCCCTGATAAACGAGAACACACTGTCACTTCCTGAGGTCGTCTTCGAGTCACACTGACGTTCATCGTGTGAACGCAGCGTCTGTGTGGAACTGACTTCACTGACCTCACAGTAAATACATATGTATGTTGTTTATAACAGACACAAAACAACTGCAAACAAAGAAGACGAGTGGAAGAGACAGAGACTCAGAACGACTGCAGAGACAACAACCAGAGAGACTAAACAACATCTGGTGAATTCACACAGGAAGTGTTTGTGCCTCACCTCGTCCACGAGGTCTTCAGTGCTGCTAGTGGAGGAAGTTAGGACACGCCCTGTGGAGGTCATGTGATCTGTGGAGGTCATGTGATCTGTGGAGGTCATGTGATCTGCAGGACAGGGAAACGAAAGCAGATGTTTTGAGCACAGCTGTGTCAGCAGCACGACGTCATGGTGGAGGGAAAACATTCAGACACAAGCTGTGAGTGGACTGTAAGAAACCCTGGTCTGAGGTCTGGGCTCCAAACGGTCATGTGACAGCACAGGTGTGTGTGTGTGTGTGTGTGTGTACCT
>NW_019524216.1:0-875 GCF_002814215.2 Seriola lalandi dorsalis
CACACACACACAGACACACACAGACACACACACACACACACACACAGACACACACACACACACACACACACACCCTCCCTCCGTGGGATGCACACGTGCTCGCACAGACACAGGGACACAGACGCATGCAAATGAAGGCGCGAACCTAAATTTGCATGCACACACAAATTCTTGTAAAAAAAAAAAAAAAAAAAAAAAAAGAGCACAGATGCACAAACATAAACAGACAGGAGTACAAAAAGCTTGCAAAACTGAAAGGATGCACACACATACAAATATGGATGAACACACACACACACACACCGGAGAGCAGCACCATTAGGACATGAATTAAGTCCAGATATGTTCTGTCTGGCCCCCGTGTGGTGCGATCGCTCTCTAATCCAAGGTGATCATCTGCCGATCTGTCCCCTCACTCTGCGTGATTGACTGACAGCTGTCACCCATGGCAACCCGCTGTGCCGTGACAACTGTCAGTTCGCTACAGCTCTGGCCGCCGTGTCACCATGGCAACAGAGCAAAACAACTCAGATCCTCTCTCGTCCTGATGCTTTATTCTTTTTTTCTCTCTCTTTCTCTCTCTCTCTCCTCCGTGTCTGTCGCTCTTCCACCTATCTCCTCTTTTTTCTTTTTCTTTTTTTTCTACCAGCGTAGATAAACTCTTCTAACAGTGTTGATAGGCTGTAGTGGAAGGACTGGGCTAAATATAGAATTGTGATGTATAGCTGCCGCGCTGTTGCTCCCGCATATAGTCGGCCAGCCTATAGTCACCCCGTTGCTCCATCCGACTCTCTCCGCGGCGCAGGGAAACGCTCGGCGGAGCTGAATGTCTTTGATCTCCTCTCCACTTCTTCTCTCCTCTCTTTTCACTCCTC
>NW_019524217.1:0-458 GCF_002814215.2 Seriola lalandi dorsalis
GTGTGTGTGTGTGTGTGTGTGTGTGTGTACAGAGTGAACAGTGAGCTGCTGTTTGCGCCTCCGTCATGTTCAAGTCTCTGTCTCCATCTGGTGGCAGCAGACAGACAGACAGGAGGAGACCACACACACACACACACACACACACACAAACACACACACACACACACACACACACACCGATAAGAACCTATTAAAATTGATTCTATTGGTTTTACCAGTCCGGCACCAACCTGTATAAGAGGTGCAGCACTAATAAAGTTTTATTTAAACTGTGAAACACGACGACTCTTTTATTTCCTTATTGTTATATTACATATTAATTAGTTACTGACTGATCAACTAAAACTCAGACACAAAAACAACAGACGTTTAAACAGACGTCCATATTTTAAATAGATGATCAAAGATGAGCTGATTGATTTTGATATATCACTCTGCAGTAGTTGCAGTAGTAGTAG
>NW_019524217.1:1760-2083 GCF_002814215.2 Seriola lalandi dorsalis
GTAGTAGTAGTAGTAGTAGTAGTAGTAGTAGTAGTAGTAGTAGTAGTAGTAGTAGTAGTAGCAGTAGTAGTAGTAGCAGTAGTAGTAGTAGTAGTAGTAGTAGTAGTACTCGCAGCAGCAGCAGCAGCAGCAGTGGAGCCAGGATGTGCTGCCCTCTGCTGGTCACACTCAGTATCTCTGAGACCAGGACAGTCAAACAGCATCAGGTTTTTTATGTTTCCTCTTTTCAGATTATTATTTAAAAATAAATCATGTGACGGATGAAATCAGGACACACTATTCCACATTAATCTATGTTCATATATTAAAGATATCTGTACGAT
>NW_019524218.1:0-504 GCF_002814215.2 Seriola lalandi dorsalis
TGTGTTTAACCCTCGGTCCGACATAAAGCTCAGAACACGACCAATAAAGACGCAGCTCTCCGGACGGACTCGCCACACACAGATAACAACAGCACAGAGTCACAATCAGTGTGTAGAGAACTGATCCCTCTGATGCAGGCGTCCGCCTCGCTGCTGTTTGTTCATGTGTCATGTGACCAACAAATATATTGATCCAGCTCGAGACAGGACGAGCTTCAGTTGTATTTGGATATTAATATGGTTTCAGCTATTAGTTCCATTAGTTCATTGTTTTTACTCTTTATTGAAGTCAAAGACGTTGATCACACAGAGGAGAAATACAGTGAACAAACGTCTGTAAAATGACAGAAATGATGTGAATTAACAGCCAAACTTCTCTTTTAATCATCATGCCAATAATAATGAATCACATTTATTTCACATTTCTGTAAAGACAAATTACTGTTTTATTTAAACTGTATTTTTCTGCTTTCTTAAATTACAAACAAATCTGTGTAAAATGAC
>NW_019524218.1:4009-8474 GCF_002814215.2 Seriola lalandi dorsalis
CTGGCGTCTCTGTTGGGTTTTACTGCAGACGTCAGTCAGTAAGAATGAGCATAAGAAAAACCTGCAGCTGATCCTGTGGATCATTAAATGTGACTTTTGCTTCAACTTCAGAGGTGAGAGAGGAAGAGTGGCAGCAGCTCGGCCCAGACATCGCTGCACTGCACCGCCTCAGAGGACTACCTCAAAACATGTTTCATGAAAGGCTGAAGGAGCCTTCACACCACAGGTATCTGGGTCAATGTCTGCAGCTGTTAAGGCTCTGGGACAGAGTTTGTTTCTAGTTGCTTAGATTTTGTATTTCCTATCTGTCCGTCTGTTTGAGCCCTTGACAGAAACTCACTTAGGCACTTCTTGCAACACCTGCTCAGCAAAGTTACACTGTGCAAAAAGAGGCACCATTATTCCTATTACAAGTCATTGTCCTATCAAAATGATTAATAAGGTAAAATAGTTGGTTAATGTTGCTTTAAATTTTATGCCAGTTTACCACTTGTTTAGGACCCAGAACCAAAAGTGAACATCTTAGTACTGGAGTTGAGTGTAAAGTACAGCCTGATCAATACAAGACTTAAGGCTGACATCAATTTATACTCAACCAACATATACACCAATATATCTGTGATCAGCTAATGTCAGGAACGAAAAGAATGTGCATTGAAAAAGTAATGATGACTGTATTTTATCTTAGGAACACATCCATGAATGGGGCCAGAACTGAGAGATCCATTAGGAGGTAAGGAGGTATTTATGCTGTGTTGTTGCTATGACTGAATATTTTTGGGGGTCAGACAGTCAGACAAAACAAAACATTTGATAACATCGGCCTTGTCATAGGGAAATTGTGATGTTCAGTAAATCGGCAGAATAAATTATCTCCAGATTCTTCAATTATGAAAAGAATCACTTGTTGCAGGTCTATATAACATTCATTTATTGATCGAATTATTTCAGGGTTTCTTTTCAAAATGTTACATTTTGTGAAATTATTTATTCAAATTAACTAATTTTCTTCTACTATTAATTGATTTTATTCTAAGATTAATGAAATATACTGAAAATGTATTGAATTTTTTTCTTTTGCCTCCTCATTGGTAACTTATCAGCATATTTACCAGGATGTATTTGAGTCAAAACTACTGTGCTATCGTTCATTCTTTTCAACATGAAGGTATGACCTGACAATAAGTGTCAAGTGTTTGTGAGGTTTTTTTTTTATTTTTTTTTATCTCGAATATCATGTCCCTCAGAGTCAATGTGGACTGAACTTTTTGTACAAATGATATGTGTTTTGAGACTAAAATGCTACAGAAAAGACAGTCTGACAGTCTGACGCCTTGCTACAGCATCACAAAATATTTTTCAATTTATTCTTATACTGATACTAATGCGGTGTTCATGTTTATATCAGACATTCATTTTTCAAGTTGTCTTCATCTGGTTTTAATGAATTTATGTGATTATTGTTTACCCGTCTGTGACATTAACATTTTAATCTTCTTTTAGGGTGGACATTAACCAAAACACAAGGAGTTTGCTGGATGCGTTTCAGGACTGTCAGAATTTCACAGCCTGTGTCAATCAAATGAAACAGGTTGGTGGATTTCAAAAGAAGATGGGATTCAGTATTGAGTGTAGAGGAACTAAACCCAGTCAAATTGGAACCCAAATCAGTCAGTTTAATTAATAAAAGCAGTTATTAAAAGAGATTATATATCCAATAGAATGGAATGAGATAAAATATCTTACATAAATGGGCTCACAGAAAAAATAAAAATAAAAGTTGTACCACTACAGCTCAACAATGTATTTTCTCACAGTTGTGGGATGTGAGGAAGAGATTAAGACAACTACATGGAACTGTCTTGAAATGGACATTCATGCTTTCTCACTCATCTATGATAAAGTTATCTATATCAAAATCTGTCGTTTTATCTTGATCTGTCTTTTATTCTCCAGGACTTTGACACCTTCTTGGCATCTGTTGATGAACAGAAGATACAAGATCGACTCCTAGGTGCATCTGAGATCTCGCACAGCTACAACCAAAAACTTCTGGTCATGACTGACCAAGAAAAGTCAACGAATGACAGAGTCCAACAGGAATACAGCATGGATCCTCATTACTCACTAATAGTCAGCAAAGAATGCCTGTACAATGAATCATGTTTACCTGAAGCAGACAGCTATACTGTAGTGAAAATATTTGGAAGAGTTTCAGACGATGGACAAACTGTGTCTGGGCTTTCTGGATCATCACTTGCAGAGCTGGTTTTGAAACCATCACTGGAAGCTGCACCAGTGTTCTCCCTTGATGGAAACACAACCAGACACTTCCAGTATAACTTCATTCGAGTGTTGATGGTCCGTGGAAACAAAGCAGTCTTAGAAACTAACCAGGAGAATCATCAGATTTACCAGGTCATGGATCAACATGACTCAGTTTCCAGCTCCCTAATTCCTCAAAGACCCGTAGATCACACCACACAGTACGACGACCAGCAGATCCTCATGATGCAAGATGACCCTGCAGTAAGAAAAGCTGCTGCTTATCTTTATGAGAAGCATCCAACAGTTAGCTCCATCTACGTTCTTGATAAAAACCAAAGACCAAAACTGATCCACGGAGACTCAGTGCCACTGTCAGAGGACAGCAGACTGGTGCTGGTAGGTCATGGAGTCAGAGACAGTTCAGGAGAGATGAGACTGGCAGGGCACACAGCCCAAGATGTGGCCAAAAGCATTGCAAAGACCTTCAGAGTCCGCAATACAATCAAAACAATACGTGTGGTGGCATGTGAGGTCGGATCAGATAAAACATTTGTAGAAACCATGCTGAGAGAGCTTCATAAAATCAATATCAAGACAGAGCTGCACTTGAGTAATACTGTGATCCAGGTCATGCACACAGGACAGAAGATTACCCAAGAAGTCTCTCTAGACGGGGTGCAATGGCGACACAAAGATGACAGCAAGAAAGTGGTGGCAACCCTTGATAGGAACGGAAACGTTATTATTAGAAATGAGCCTGGCAGTAGAGGAGAGCCAGTTTTTACCAATGAAAGAAATGTTCTAATGGACGAAAATCCGACCAGCTGGCCAGAAGAGCCAAGGACATTTGTTGACCAGAATGTTTACCAAAAATTTGACTCAGATATATATATAAGGGAAGTTGCGATTTATACACTTGAGGCCTTGACCTGGGCATTCTTTAAGTCAGACCAACCCCTTCCCAATAAAGTCAACTTCAACAACCTCCAACAGATTAAGGAAAAATTTGTAATAAAAGACCAGAAAGAGACTAATACAATTGAGTGGATAGAGGATGAGAAGACACTAAAGGATATTCTAAAGGAGTGTTATGAGATTAAATCAGGACAAGATGTTAGAAATGTGATCCGTCACTACGCAAAGACTGGAGAAGAAGGGGTGACATACCTGATGGTCAATGACTGGATATATTTGGTCAATCCTAAAACTCTATATGTCTATCCGGTTGGAAAAAAGCTTGACAATAATCAAATGGGAAAGGAGGAAAAAATTAATGAAGTTAAGGGGAGCATAACTGAACAGATAGGCAAGGAAGAATACAGATATATGAAAGACATCATTCTTCATAAAAATATAGAAAACCCAAAAGAGCGATATGCTGAGTTTGTAAGAAATATTTTTCTTGGAGAGCACACAACTGCCCAATCTCCGTCCACTGAGGCCTGGTACACCACGTATTTCACTGCATCAGTTATTTGTGAATCTGCTAGAAATTTCCGGACGTTTCCTCTGATTCTCATGGCTCTGGATATGGTCGTAAATGAAAACAACAATATCCGAGAGAAAGGACTCAATTTCTTTTTTGAAGACCACCCAATGGCAAGAGGAGGAAGTTGGATTGATCTAAACAGCCGTGGATTTAGTGGCTCAGCAACACCTCAAGGTTCCAGCAAACTGAAAAATGTAAAAAAAGAAGCTCAATATAAAAGAAAGTTGCGTAAATTATGGCTTGACCTCAAAGGCGTTCTAGAAAAGGAATATGAATTGTTCGGAACATGGGAGCCAACCGTTGCTGGCAAAACTGTAGAAGAATCAATGGCTGACATTGCAGAACAATTCAAGATATATGAAGACAGTTCACAGAGAGAGGTATTCTCTGGGAGTTACAATGATTTCACACGAAAAGTTAATAAACCTGTTTCAACATCATCTAGAAATGTCCAGGAAGATTCAACATCTGGAACACTGGGAGGCAATGATGATGGCTACATAACGTTGCAAGACGTGAATTCTGCCTCAGAATTAGAGAATTCCTTCAGACTTGAATCCTATTTCTCCAGGACATCTGCGTCATTTGCTGATCAAATCCACAGCCAGCTGAAGGCAGAATATGGTGAAAGTCTGGCAGGGCTGCATCTCAAAGAGGGCAGTGCCAGAATAGAAAATGGACAGTTCGTATGTCAGCTTGTGACTGAGG
>NW_019524218.1:8671-9170 GCF_002814215.2 Seriola lalandi dorsalis
GACAGCTATGACAACGTCTGTTATTGCAAAACAAGCTCTGTCCTCAGAGACAAGAGTTGCCAGAGCTGCAGCAGTAATCATGAGAAGCCCTGCAATGAGGGGCGCAATGACAGTTATACCAATAGTGGGAATTGGATTTGGGGTATATAATTTAAAACAAGATTTAGAGAGACATGACACACTGGGATACATTGATGCTGGCCTTGATGCTGGTGTGATTGCTTTGGATGTTCTTGAAGTTGCTCAGCCTGAACTTGCACCGTTTATCATACCTATAAACCTGGCACTGTCAGTAGTCCGGATGGCCATTGATGATGTTTATATGGGCATCCAGGATGAACTAAAGAATCTCCCGAAGGATGCTGGAGTTTTAGATAAACTGGGGGCTGTTTTTGTTGGCACTGGAGAAGGGATTGAGCATTTTGCAATTCATGTGGCTAGTGTGTTCTATGATTGGCATTATGATGAAATTGAGGAGGGACGAAGACTTGTTGCTCAG
>NW_019524218.1:12920-13544 GCF_002814215.2 Seriola lalandi dorsalis
AATATCATAATTTGATTGATCATTTGTTATTTTATCCTCAATCATCTGTGGTTTTCAATCATTCATTTAGTTAACCTTATACCTTGTTTTTCACCTTTCCTTGTACTAAATCAGAACTTTTAGTTTGCTTAGCTCTTAAGTGGCACTTGTGTGATTTATAGCTTCATTTTGCATTTCAACATATTGACTTATCTTTAACTTTCTTTGTATTTGCAATTTTTTACCAGCCTTTATGATTTTTTGATCTTATTGTGAAGTCAGACAGTCTGCATTAATTTTAAGTTCCACTGTGTTTTCATGTTGTTCATGTAGAAAATTAATTAAACGCATTAAAACCACCTATAAAATCCTCCGAATGTGACATCACAACTCAGTAATCTATTTACATTTTGTTTGGCACGGGTTTCGGATAATGCCGTCACAGATATAATGTATATGACAAGAGCTGGACTATATATCAATTTAATATTGTATCATTGTATGAGATAATGTAATGGTGATAAAATAATGCTTTTATAATTACCACAACCTATTTTAATATTTATATCATAATATTTAATACATTTGTCAATAAGATACAAAATTTACAGTTACTGAAACTGTTAAGTGGTTAATGTCTTAAGA
>NW_019524219.1:0-413 GCF_002814215.2 Seriola lalandi dorsalis
CTAACATCTTTTATTTAGATTGAAACTATGTTTTTACAAAGAAGCAAAACGTACTGGTGTATTCCTCTCAACCATAAAGGACCATAGTCAGTGCGGTACATGTTGCAGGCAGAACACATTGAGGCAGAGCGGCTCCAACCCAGGACGGCCAACCATACATGGTAAATCTTCCTCGATCTCCCATAGCCGTCTGGTAACCTACAGTGAATCACAAATGGTAAATGCTCGTCTCGTCTCGTCGTCTCCCGCTTATCCGGATCCGGGTCGCGGGGGCAGCAGCCTCAGCAGAGAGGTCCAGACGGCCCTCTCCCCAGCCTCCTCCACCAGTTCCTCCAGGAGGATCCCGAGGCGTTCCAAGGCCAGCCGAGAGATATAATCCCTCCAGCGTGTCCTTGGTCGACCTCGAGGTCTCC
>NW_019524219.1:433-972 GCF_002814215.2 Seriola lalandi dorsalis
CCTCACTCGTGAACAAGATCCCGAGATACTTAAACTCCTCCACCTGAGGCAAAGCCTCCCCCCCGACCTGAAGCGGGCAATCCACCCGTTTCCGGCTGAGAACCATGGCCTCAGATTTGGAGGTGCTGATCTTCATCCCAGCCGTTTCACACTCGGCCGCGAACCGCCCTATGGTTTATTATTAATGTAATGTAATCAAAACAAATTAGTGATTAGTTTGTCCAGTGAGAATGCTACCTGTGGTATCTCCTAGCAGCAGATGTTCTCAGCTTCTGTGGGCATGGTTGCACAGTTTCCACAGGAGCACCTGTCCAAAATATAGAGAAAAATGGAAACATTCACCAGAATATAAAGCTTGTGAAATTCAAACACTGACAGACAGTGGAGCGAAGGTGGGTAAGAAGTAAGCTTGGCTACATATCAAGCACATATAACATAGGTAATTTATAACATGTCACTTATTGCATATAATGTGGAGCTTGACAACAGTGTAGTGTAGAAAACTGCACAGTTTAGTCTTTGACTAAAGATTACTGTTG
>NW_019524219.1:6661-8630 GCF_002814215.2 Seriola lalandi dorsalis
GCCGATCCTCACGTACTTACCGGAAAAAATTGAACCGCCGACTCCTCTGAGTGTCTTTTAGAACAAGTGAACACCGAACAAGAGGTAAACAACATGTTGGAGCTAAGTCAAATGTCTGACACGTCGCTCTGACATCATATCCGGATAAACATGCAGGTCCCCCTGTGTGTCAATCACGCGGTAGCCACGCCCTAAAGCCGCTCTGCTTTAACGTCTATTTTCTTTTAAATAGGACCATCATTTGAAAAATGAACATCATGTTGTATCAAAGAAAACTTCAAACTAGAGATTCAGATCATAAACACATAATGAAAACGTTTACCGAGGTAACAAATCAAGTGAGAAGTAGGGTCATTTTCCCATAGACTTCAATACAATTGGACTTCTTTTTGCAACCACTGGAGTCGCCCCCTGATGGTCATTCCATAGAATGCAAGTTTAAGGCACTTCTACATTGGCTTCATTTTCCAGACCGTCGACGTCCATTTTTATACAGTCTATGGTCTGTGTGCCTGTGTAAACCCATAGGTATTAATAAAACTTTACCATACGTTATTTCATTTTTATTCATACCCTACAAAAACAATATTTGACCTAATTGGTCAAAATGAAACAGCCTGTAAATAAAACTAAATACACACATTTCTTTCTTTCCAAACAAATCATATTTTCCTATTGTTGCTATGTTACTGCTCTGAAACAAATGCTATTGGCTGTCTCATCGTGAGCATTTGAACACGATTGGTTTATCTGACTGTCATCAAGGCAACTGGCCAATGACAACTGTGCGCGCCTCTCACCGTCAAATTAGAAAGTAGGTGTTGAGTGGGAGAGCTGCTGCTGGGTGTCTCACTCCTCACTGCTGCTAGTCTTCTGTTTCCTGGATCATTTTATATCTGATCAATTCTTATTTTGAGCGGATTTGAGTTGTAGGGTTTTAATGGAGAACTGGAATATTAGGAAAGGTCGGACAGAATCTGTTTGGTCGCCTAAGAGAAGTTAAGTGAATTTATATCTTGCAAAAATATCAGGTAAGAAAACATTTACTCTTTTGTTTTGGTGACGTTGTTTGTGTTCGTGTCGTTTATTTCTGATTAAATAATGCTATAGACGGATAAACAAATGTCATCAAGTATGTGTGTTTATACTGCGTCATTAACGTGTTAAAGTGAAAAGCTAACCGCGATTAGCGCGCTAGCTATAACAGCATTTAATTCAATGTAGAAGAAGCTAATTTTACTGTGTGTTGCTAGTATGTGTTAATGTTGTCAGCTGGTTTAAAGCTTAAACCAACTGATGAGAGGTGAATGAGTGAAGTGAATGAGTGAAGTGAAACTGTCTTGTACTCACTTGTTCACTCAGACAGAGAGGACCAGGAAACACAGTGAGGAGCAGAAGTCTGGACTGTTGTCTCCAGCCTCCCGCTCATGGTTCCCATCGCCGGGCATCAGCCAGTTCCTCATTGTTCCCCATGTTCCAGAGACTCAGGGATCTGTGAGGAATAACTAACATGCTGTTTGTTTGTAGCTCCGGTTAGTTAGGTTTTAGTATCAACAACCTCAGGCCTTCCTTCAGCCTTGCAGGTAGCACTCTTCCAAACACACATATTTAACCTGATATAAACTGATTGATTTCCTCACTGGTGTTAAATATCTCTGGTTTGATCTGAAGTGAATGTGAACATTGATGTGTGGAGGGTCGATGACGTCACTGTACTACAACCCTCCCCAAGAAGTAAGGTGTGCAGTTACTGATCACAACAGCAGGGAAGTTATTAGTAAGAAACATGTCAAATATTCAAAGTTACAGCTCTGAGATTTAACTGGATATTTGTTGGTGTGTCTGTATTTAACACGACCAAGGACCCACAGCAGCACATCACCTGTGAGATCATGATGATGCTGAAGAAGCAGGAGTGACAGTAGATCACCAGGTGATGGGGAACAGAATGAAGTGTTTCTGGTTTAAA
>NW_019524219.1:8935-20402 GCF_002814215.2 Seriola lalandi dorsalis
GTGACATCATCACCTCCTCATTATAGGAACCTTAACAGGCAGATAGACCAATGGAGAAATGCCAGTGTTAGTTCTTCAGATCATCCCGGGGCTCTGAAGAACTATTTGTGAATAACTGGTTGATATTGTAAATTTACATCTGAATATATTAAATAAAAGTGTTATAAAGTCAATAGTGGTGCGTATGTTAATTTATTTTTTGGGGCTTTTGCGCCTTTATTGGACAGGATAGTAGAGAGACAGGATGACATGCAGTAAAGGCCGTCCGATGTGGGATTTGAACCGGGGCCGACTGCAGCGAGGACTGTGGCCGCTACACCTGCGGCGCCTGCTCAGCCCACTGCGCTACTCCACGTCCCTGTGTATGTTATTTTTAATTAACTTTCCAACCCCACTTTAGTTGAAAGACGACATACAGAGAATTAACAGTTTAATTTGCATTTCTTCAGTTTATTATATTTTATGAGAAATGTAAGAAAATTGATCTGAATGTGAATCAGTAAATATTGTATTTAGATTTTGCTTCTACAGGTTTTAACATTATTTTACACTTAAAGATTCAATGTTGACACAAATACTGTTGAAGTTTGAGATGATTTTAATCAGTTTTACACAGTATTTTTTACTTTGTCTTCCAAAACAAAAGGTTTACTTTACAATATTAAGCTTGTGTTAATATTTTATTAATTGACACTTAATTTTAAAAAGTCTCTCTGCAGAAACTTTAGTGGCGTCACTTTATTAAAGGAGTTTGATCATAATAAATTAGGAGAAATCTGTAAAATAACAGTTTTTCTCTGTAGAAATATTAATGAAACTTTTCTGTAAATGTATTGTTTTTACACTTTATTTGAATTAGGATATTTTACTTTAATTTTATGGTTTTTGTTTGGCAGCTGCTGCTGACAGTCATTTGACCGTTTTTTTTGTTTTACAGTGTGTGTATAATAATATGTAATATAAAATAAAATAAAGTAAAATAATGTAATATAGTATAATATAATATCAACAGTGTAGAAACACTTTGAGGTTGATACATTATTGATAATGTATTTTATGACTAAATGTATCAATAGTGAACCATTGCATCGTGTTTTATTAGATCATTGTATGTTTTACATCAGAATCAGAAAAGTGATGAAAAGTGTTATTTACTTTAATATGTGCAGCAGAATTCTAAAGTGACAATGTAAAACAAGTAGATGGACACTGTGTTGAACCCTCATGTGTTTGTTTACTGATGCATTTGTTTGTTAGTGTTAAAGTCTGTGACAGTGAATCCACATGTTGTTTATACAAATATGAAGTAACATGGAAACACTAAAGTACAGAAGTAACCTACTGTAGTTACTGTCCATAATGTGCTTTTTGTTTGTCTGTTCAGGATACAGCTGCAGAGACTGATCCTGTCATAATAATAATGTTTAGTCACATTCCTCCACTGATTTATTTAGTTATTAGTGAGGTAGAAACCCCGAAGTCTCTGAGACACACCTGTACATTTTCTGGTAAACAGAGGAGAAGGCCGTGCCACCTGTCCTCCTCCTCCTCCTCCTCCTCCTCCACTAAGTGCAACAGCCCGGCAGCTCCGGCAGCGAGCAGCCGACCCTGGAGCCTGGACGGCGGCAGGCTGAGAGCGGACGGCCCGGCTGTGAATCCGCGGAGGAGACACATGACTGCAGACAGAGACAAAAAGCAACACAACAAACTGCTCCGCTGCTCTGCTGAGTTACATGGTGTGTGTGTGTGTGTGTGTGTGTGTGTGTGTGTGTGTGTGTGTGTGTGTGTGTGTGTGCTGACTTTCTCTCCATAGAGTTTCACTGAGTTTACATCCGGGTTTTTTCCCTAGGCAATGGGAGTCGTAGCACTGCCGTTCCTTAGGCAAAGTGAAATAAATTCGCCGCACCGACACAAAAAGTAGTCCGCTTTTCGAACACATTTTCCCGGCACCTTGCTTAGCTGATCGGCTCGATTTAAGCAACTTTAACAACAACACACGCGAATATCAAACGCTTTGTCGCGGATAAACGAGCATTAGTTGGACGGGTAAGTAGTTTTTGTCCCCCTTCCTCCAGCTCCGGAGCGCAGGGATCTGTGCTGTGCTGAGGCTGAGCTGAATGAGATTGAAGAAGAGTTCTTCTTGTTTTGTAGCTTCAGTTTCTCTGTTTTTACACAAATTTGACTAAAACTAAACATAAAATACGGCAACAAAGCAGAGGCGTGCGGGAAGGAGGCGGCCCGGCTCTTTGTACGCTGTTATTCCACCGTGGATCGGCTTCTTATAGATATATATTTAATTAATCTAGAGGAGGACTGCTGCTGAGTAAGTGCACATTGGGGCTTTTTAATTTCATAACTTTAATTTTCTCTGTTGTCAAAGTTTACCTGTCCTCTTCTGTCCGCCTGTGCCGGTGTGTGTGCGGCTGTCTGCGGGCAGGTGTGTGAGCTGGCGGCCGGTGTTTGTCTGCATTCAGCGCTGCTCACTGTGTTTCTGTGTGTTTAGCTGCTCTGTTTCTTATTCTAGGAGTTGATATTCTGGAGGACAAGGGGCCGATATAACTTAGACCCACCGACGCCTGCTCGGTGTCATAATTCATGAAAGATGGCGTCTTTTGGGACTGTTCCCGGGCGGGTTTCTTTACCTCCTCTGTCTTTTTCTCTCCCTTCACATCGCGGCCCGCGGGTTTTATTCATCTTCGGTGTAAGTTATCAGCGTGGCTGGCAGCGTTAGCCAGCGCAGCTAACAGGATGGTTAGCATTAGCGGCTACAGCTAACGTTATCCACTTGTTCTCGGTTAACGTTTCTCAGCCTCTCACGGAGCAATGTCGGCAGAGAGAGGGTCGGTTCGGATGATTTTCTCAGCCCCCAAACACACTCAGGGGCCCGGTAATCCCCCGATACACGACCGTTACCGAGGATGCACCGAGGCAGGTCGGATGGATGTTTAAGCCCGAGCGTCCAGAACCGACCGCGGCGGTTTAATAAGCAGGTTATAAAACATTTATTTGGCCGCCGAAACAAAAAGCACTTTTTCAGTGTTTGAACTCCCGCAGCTGAAGCACTTAACGGCTCTCATCTTGAAAACCTCCATTTTAGCTTCATTTCTCCCCTTTTCGGGGCCTCTGCTGCGGCACGCGCTGCTGATGGAAGTTTATCCAGACAACTTCATGTCCCACCCAGGGAGCAATTACTGCAATTAACCGCCAGCTTCACATACTGCTGCTCACCAAGTAGAGGTAGTAGTACTGGTAGTAGTAGTGGTGGTGGTAGTACTCACTGGATCCGAGTACAGTCTTCAGGTACTTGTACTTTATGTGAATGTTTCCATTTTATAACACTTCATCCTCCTGATCCATTTCACGTATTCTGCTTTGTACGTGTATGTATGACATTAAGTTACTAGTTACTTTGAAGTAATTTAAGTAGTTGTATTTACAGTACTAATAACACAGTACTACAGTAGTACAACTCTGAGGTACTGAGTGTTTGGTGATGTATTCACATCTGGTGGAAGTTTGTCCAGACAACTCGTGTCCCACCCAGAGAGCAGCTGCTGCAGCCACCAGGATTTAATACTGCGCCTCATTAAGTAGTGCTCATAATATAGTTAAGTAGTTGTACTTGTAGTATAGTTAAGTAGAAGTAATAGTAGTTATAATATAGTTAAGTAGTGGTACTTATAATATAGTTAAAAAAGTAGTAGTAGTAGTAGTACTGGTACTCAAGCACTGGACTCGAGTATAATTTTGAGTTACTTGTACTTCACATGAGTATTTCCTTTATTCTACTGCACCACATTTATCTGACAACTACTGAACAGTAGTAATGTTCAGTACTTGTACTTAGTAACCATGGCCTCAGGTACTCAGTAGTAGTAGTAGTAGTACTGCCTCAGTGACTGCAGGGTGTCTTCTTTACAAACACATGAATCAGTGGAGGAATGTTAAAGTCTAATGTTTATTGCATCAGCATGGACCTGTTGTTTACTGAAGCTAACAAAAACAACAAACAGTAAACAACAACAAACAGTAAACTAACTAACAACAACACGTTAACTAACGGTGGAAATGACGGTACTCAAGTACACTGCTGTGTATACTGCTGTGTTTATCTGTGAAGTCAGGTGAGCGCTACCTGCAGTTACATGTTAAAGTACTACATGTCTGTGATGTGAAGGAGAAGTATGAAGTACAATAGAAAAGTTCTTCAAAATTGTACCTGGGTACAGATGAGGGAGGAAATGCTGAGATCTAAAAGTACAAGTACACCAAAGTAAAAATACTTCATTACAAGAACGTCATGCTTGTACTCCACATCTCAGAGGATGTACTGTGTTTGCACTGCACTACATTTGTCTGACAGATTAGTTACTAGTTACTTTGGAGTTACATTTGAAGTAATTGTACTTTTCTGAAGTACTTCTGAAGTATTCATTTCTGATAAACTTCATTTTCCAGTTACTGCAGTTAACACCAGGGTTTAAATACTGCTGCTTACTAAGTACATTTACTGGGTAATGGAAATACTTGAGTACAAGTACTCCAAAACTGTAATTAATTAAGTACAGTTTGAGTATTTCCATTCTCTGCTACATTTCAGAGGGAGACGATGTACTTTACACAGTACTCCTGTGTGTTAGTACGTGTTGGGGCACTGTAGTATTTTTTGTATTTGACTATGGTGTACTGTGTGTGTCAGTGACTGAGTGAGTATCATGTTTTATTATTTCCCAACAAACCTGTTGGCAAGAACTCACAAAGTACTTCATTTAAAGTATCACAGTAAAAGTACTTCATTTAGTCAAAGTATGACAGTAAAAGTACCTCCTGTAGTTACAGTATCACATAAAAGTACTTCTTGTAGTTGCAGTATCACAGTGAAAGTACTTCATTTAGTTAAAGTGTCACAGTAAAAGTACTTCCTGTAGTGAAAGTATCACAGTAAAAGTACTTAATGTTGTTAAAGTACGACAGTAAAAGTACTTCATGTACCTCCTGTAGTGAAAGTATCGCAGTAAAAGTGCTTCATGTACCTCCTGTAGTTAAAATATCACAGTAAAAGTACTCCCTGTACTGAAAGTATCACAGTAAAAGTACTTCTTGTACTGACGGCAGTTAAAGTATCACAGTAAAAGTACTTCCTGTACTGAAAGTATCACATATATACATATACATATAAAAACTACAACTCCCAGTGACATGTGGAGCAGTAGAAGTCTGGAGTAGAAGAGGAAGAAAATACTGAACTACATCAGTATCAATAATCTGATAATGTGACATGTGATAGTTACAGAGGCCAAATAACATTTCATAGATTACTTCAGGAGGATGTGAGTACTGTGAGTACATTTTTATACCTTGTTCCTGAATGTCTGTTTTTAATACTGTGTAAACAAAAGAAATATAAAATGTCTTTTCATGAAGGACAAACATTTTACTACAAACTACTACTTTTACTTCTACTACATAAAGGTGATAAAACTGTAAATTCACAAATACTTTCCTTCACTAGGATGTTTTTGTTTATATAGTCTTTCTTTAGTACAGAGTGTGATTTTTTCTACTATCACTTTAATATTAGATAAGAAAAGAGTTTATCTATCGTTTTATAATCAGGATATAAAGAGTGAATAAATGCTTTATAACAGGTCATATTTATCCAAACAAATTACTGGAGAAAAATGATCAAGTTTCACAACATGGGAACGTTCAGTTAAAGTACCACTATCTTAATATTTGTCTTGTTACATATTTCATATTATTCCAGCTGACGCCATTTTATAATAAATACGTCGTTTACAGATGAAAATGTAAAATCCGACACTCAGAGAATGTCGTTGTTTACACTTTAGAATAATTTAGTTCTGTTATTTATTATTCTGTATGAATTTATGAGAGATTAAATTTGTTATAATCAGTGTTCACTGAATGGGTTTGGTAAAGTGTGTTTGTTGTGTTTTACAGGGCAGCACAGAGGGGTGGAGTCCAGTCCCACAGCCAGGTGGTGAGTCATAATAATAACAATAAAGGCACGTGTAATAACAGTAATGGATGAACTTTAATCATAATAATCACTGAATGATTATCACAATTGACATTTAACCAGTTTTTACTTTGATGATAATCATGTGATTTAAGTGCTTCAGTTAATTAATAATCAGTAATTTATTTCATTTTAATAATAAAATTACGTCACCAATTTAAAGAGTAAAGTTACAGTTAAATAATTTAAAGAGCTTTTTAAATTTATAAAGAAGAATAACATTTAATTACTTTTATTTCTCATGGTTTAATTGTAGTTGTTGATTAATGATTGTAATGACGTCACATTTCACACATTTTATTTTAATAATTCGTTTACATCTAGTAATAATGAAATTATAGTTGAAATGTAAGTAATTAAGTTAATGAACATTAACTATTATTATAACCAGTTTTATTTTACTGGCATGTTTACCTGTTAGTCAAAGTTGTTTCCGTTAATAATCAAAGTGACATACAAAGAGTTTTAATTAAAGAAAACACTGGATTGTCATAAATAAATTAAAGCAACTGAACAGTAAAAAAGTAAAGTACATCTTATTATTTTAAATATAATTACCATGAAACTTTTTGTTATTTAAATTTTAATTGACAGATTAATATTTTTACAACATTTGAAAAAATAAACCAATTTATTTTTTATTTTTCATTTAAACATAATAATTCAGTGTTAATAAGTTAATATAATTTGTGTCAGAAACAGTAAGTTAGATTTAATGTGTTTTAATGATGCAGTCAATTTTCTCGCATCATGATATAGTTTAAGTACTCTATAATTATAATATTATAATCACCCTCTGTCAGATTAATAATAATAATAATAATAATAATATAAAATGACTTCCAACCTGTTTGGTTTCATAACAAGGCAACATTCAGCCATTTTATAATATATTATCATAATATAACTATAGTTCTTATTTGTGTTTCTATTATATTTGTAAATTAGAATTAAATTATAATTATTTTTTATTTTATATTATTTTTATTATGATTATGACATTGTAATAAAGTTGTTCTGCTTACATTGTTCCCGTTTCATTTTATTGTTTTTATTTTTTATATTTTTATACTTAAACATACTTCTATAAAAAATTTGTTATAATCTTAAAATTATAATAAATTTGAAACTACTTTTTATTTTATATTATTATTGTTTTTATTATACTATATACTATAATTAAAATAAAATACTCAGTCAACCTTGTTCCACTTTAATTTCAGTTTCAGTTTATTTTTTGGTTTCAGTTTCTGTTATTATTTTAGTTATAATTGTTCTGTACAACTTGTGTCACTTTAGTTTCATTTTTATACGTATTTTTTAATTATAACATTATGATATTTTAATATTGGAATTGTTTGCTTGTCAACTTTAGTGAAATGTGATTTTTTTTCGTTTTCTTTTTTCCCGCAGCGGCACTTTAATGCTTCAGTTGGATGGTTTTCCTACTGGAGACAGTGTTAAGGTAAAAACCAAGTTATACAGTATTAATTAATAATAGTACAGTAATAATACTGCAGTATGTTCTTTATTTTATATTATATGATGTATGTATAGTTTTAGAGCAGGAGTGTCAGTGTTGTTCTGTAATGATGCTGGTCCAGTTTAATCACACTGGACTTCCTGTGACCTTGTTTGACCTTGAGGGTGAAGTGTTATTGGTCAGCTTCACACAGGAAGTCCTTACAAGGCTTGTGCCTCAGGTTGCCATGACGACAGATGTGACCCCAATGCTGCTGATTTCTGTTGAACTGGCGGTTTCAACCTCTCTCTTGTCTCTGTGTGTGTGTGTGTGTGTGTGTGTGTATGTGTGTGTGTGTGTGTGTGTGTGTGTGTGTGTGTAGGCTGATCGATCGGCTGGCAGACTGACTGGATCCATGATGGAATTACAGACGTTACAGGAGGCTCTGAAGGTGGAGATCCAGATCCATCAGGTGAGCAGGGTCCAGGTCCTGGGTCAGTGGGTTGGGAGAGTTTCAGGACTAATCTAGCTCAGGGTCCAGGTCCAGGTTTAGACCTGGACCTGGACCCTTACACAATTAGCATCAACATGTTTTCACATTTTGTTAATGTGTTGACTGAAGTAATCAGATTACAAGAGTTACAGCCGGACCCGGACACTGTGAGCTCACTGAGGATCCAGCCTGCACCACTGTGTAGTCTCACTGTTGAATCTCAACGTGTCAGCGTTACTAAGTGAAAACCAGAGGACAGGAGTTTGAGCTTCCTCTGGTCCTCTGGTCCTTTGTTTGCATTGATGACATAGAAACACCTGAGCTTCTACATGAGCTTATAATCCGAAAGAGACTCTATCCTCACGAATGTTGTTTCACTTCCTGTCTGAACGTTTCCTCTGGTTGTAGTTCTTCATGGTGACCAGTAGGTGTCAGTGGTCTGACTGTGTCTTCTTCTTCTTTTACAGAAACTGGTTGCCCAGATGAAGCAGGACCCTCAGGTAAACCTCCTGTGATCAGAGTTGTGTTAGTGACTTTACACCAGGTAGTGTCACAGGACCTGGTCCTGGTCTCAGAAGTTCACCAGGACCTGGTCTGACCCAGTCCAACTGGTTCTTGTTTTCAGAACGCAGATCTGAAGAAGCAGCTCCACGAACTTCAAGCAAAGATCACAGCACTCAGTGAGAAGCAGGTATGTTACCACACACACACACACACACACACACACACACACACACACACACACAGAGGACTGGTCTTTGCAGGTGAACGTGTAGAAAACCATGTTTCGGATCAGAATCTTGATGTTACTGTTCTCTCCACATGGACCAGTGAAAGCGTCACAGACATCACAGTGTTACTGGTTCACACTGACCTGAGTTCACTGTGGTTTATTATTCAAGAAACGTTCTGGTCTGATTTGACGCTCTTTATCAGGACTTTGCAACATGTAACAAGGCAATTAAATAACAATTATGATTTCAATTCTTTTTATTGACGATAAAATGCCTCCAGGTAACGTTTGATGTCCCACAGTTCTGTCCATGTATACACTTTTTTAATGCTTTATTGAAAAACATTTTCCATTTCACCTAATTAAAGCAATTAAACACTGAAAATTAAGGCAACAATCATTAACGTCAGAAATAAAACACATAGTAAAATATGAACAATACATACAAATAAATAAATACAATAAAAGGAAATAAATGCAACGTATAAAGAAGGATAATGAAACAAAAATAATAAAAGTATTTCAAAAGGACAAAACCAAACTGTATACACAGGGTTACCATGAAGCAAAACAAAGATATTAAAGGAAAATATTTGAAGCTTTACATGTTTCTACTGTTTTTATGGCTTTACTGTTCTTTAGTCACGTAATGAATCAATATAGTGTCTAATTATATTCCTGAATTGTTGTATGATTGGTTTCTTTTTAGTCCATTTTAGAGCTGAAGAGAGGGTCTGTTTTATGGATCAATTACTAATCATTTCTCCTGCTGACAGGCTGAGACCTGGAGTTATCACTGACACATGGGACGAGTCTCAACAGGTGAAATACCTGAGACTGTTTCTGATGAAACACCTCTGTCCTCAGGTTCATGTGTCGGCTGTAAAAATACTCAAAACACTGAGTCAAAGATACAGTGAGAGGTGACAGGGACAGGTGTGTGCAGGTGTGAAAACAGCTGGAGCAGAAGCAGTGACGAGACACATAGAGGAAAGTCCTTTAGTTTGTTGAAGGTTCCAGAGTCTTTCTTGTTGAACACAGAAAAAGACGCTACGTCTACCTGCAGAACTTCATAGAGAATCCTCCTGTTTTTAAGTTTCTTCAGTGTCACAGTCTGAACATCATGATACACTGCAGACAGGAGCTGAATCAGCTGATCACAGCTGATCACAGCTGATTCAGCTGCTGGTAATCAGACAGTTTCACTATATGTGAACAGTTACAGATGAATGTCTCTATAAACTGGACAAAATAAACCTGTTTTCAATACGATCTCCGTCCACACTAACACACCTGAAAATACACACATACCTGAGCATTCACCTACACTGAGCATGTGGAGCCGGTGTAAACAGGAAGTAGATTGTCTCCTCTGCAGTTGTAGCATTAAAACAGAGAATGTAAGTGAACAGCAGCTGCTGCAAAGACAACAAGGTCAGTAACACTGTCATTCATCATCATGTTGTATTCACCACTGGTAGTCCAGGCTGATGACAGCCAATCAGGCGTTTACAAAGATCCCAGTTTTTGTCCGTCCAGACTACAATACAACCCCAGAGTTTTCAAAATAAAACACAACCCCAGAGTTTTCAAAATAAAACAGGGTCAGCAGAGTTTCTGAAAGTCTCTGTTTTCGGGACTTGAAAACTCCAGAGTCGTGTGGACAGGAAGTGAAAACATAGCAAAAGAGATGTGTTTTAAAACAAACGCATAGTGGTGTGGACGGAGCCTTAGACTGGTCACAGACTTCAGTGTCTGAACATTTTAAAATAAGTAGAAGAAGAAGTCTGTGGTGAATGATGTTTCTGCTGCTCAGACAGAACTGTGTGACAGTCTGAAACCAGAAGGTCAATGAACGGTTCAGGTGAACTGAGTCACTGCATCAAGAGAGTCAAGTGTTGGGGTTTTATCTTTTGATTGTGTGTGTGTGTGTGTGTGTGAACTGTGCTTGTTACCTCTCCAGTCTCATGATGAGTTAGTGATGTTGTGTGTAGCAGCCAATCAGATGAGAGCAGTGACTGTGGTTTGGAGCTTCTTCCCTGACTGTGTTTCTCTTTAACTCTGTGGAAGAGGAGCAGATCATAGATCTGTGTTCATGTAGAAACTGAACAGGTTCTTGGTCTCAGAGGATCAACTGTTCCTGGTTCCTGGAATAAATACGACATGTAATGAGGTCACTGTAGGACGTTAGATCAAGTGATCAATCAAATACTCTGAACTGCAACAATTAGTCAATTACAGGTTGGTTTGATTGACAGTAAATGAATCATCAATCATTTTGATAATTATCATTAAGATCATGATAGTTTTTATGTGAACTGGTTCCAAACATCTGAAAACAACACATTAACTTTTTATGGACAAAACGATCAATGAAGAAAATAATTGACGGATGTATTGATAATTGATGATGAAGAATTGTCAGTTGCAGCAGTGAATATGTGACTGTGTTGTGACTGTATGACAGAGTTCAGGGTCAGACTGAAGGTCACAGGGTCAACAGTGTGAACACGCTCAGGATCTTTGTGTTTCTGAGTTGGTTATCAGCAGAATATTGATCTGTTGATCACCTGATCTGAAGAGGAGGAGCTCTTCATTAATTACATGATCTCTAACTTCATTACTGACCACTACAAGAAATCTGATTAAAGGTTTGTCATTGGTGTGATGTGAACGTTGCTGAGACGCAGTTGAGCAAAGGGTCAAAGGTCAGATGTGTCACTTCCCCCCCCACTC
>NW_019524219.1:20445-23662 GCF_002814215.2 Seriola lalandi dorsalis
AGCAGCTGAGGAAGGAGCTGCTGGTGAAGCAGGAGCCAGAGGCCAAGCTGCAGCTGCAGGTCCAAACTCCTCCAGTAGGTGGCGACATCAAACCAGCCAACCTGCTGCAGAGCCAGCAGATACCTGGAGGACTGCAGCAGGTAGGACACACACACACACACACACACACACACACACACACACACATATATGTCATTCATATAAGAAGGAAGGGAATTAAAAAGCATTATGAACTTCACAATGTGACTAAGTCCGATGTGTCATGGGTTATATTTTCTCTCATCAGACGCTGACGGTCACACCAGTCCTCACCACGAAGACTCTACCTCTGGTGCTGAAAGCTGCCGCCACTCCTGCCCTGCCCGGCTCCGTCCTGCCACAACGCCCGGCCACTGTCGCTATGGTAACCACAGCTATCACCAAACAGGACTCGCAGAACGCTCCCATCAACCTGCAGGTGGCCAGCAAGCTGACCAACCAGAGCTCAGAGCCTGTGCGGCTGGTATCCAAAAACGCCATGGTGGTAAGACCCTCGGTTCCCGCCACTGTCCGGTCACGTATCATCGCCTGCCTCTGATGTTACTGACAGTGATGAGTGTTGTGATGTGTAGAGTAGACCAGCATGTTGACAGTAGTCTGTAGACCTGTGGGGTTTAAAGTGTCCCTGCTCTAAGTGAAGGATGTTTCTCTAATCACATGACACGAGCTCGAGCAGGCCGTGGTGTGAGTGGTGGCCTGTGGTCCAGCGGATCTCACCGAGCCACGTTTGTGTCAAACCACAGAGGTCACGAGCGTCCAGAGGACCAGTGAGGCTTCTGTGAGTCATGATCCTGACTCAGATTTTGTGTTTTACACCCTTTTCTACCAAAGATTTTTAGGTATAAGCAGCTTTTTTAAACACTCGTAAACCTGCTAAGAAAAGCCGATTGACTCCTTTTCCACTGACAGTCGAGTTTGTCTTTCTGTTCGGACTGAGGACACACACAACTGCAGGGAGTGATGTCATTACATGCACTAACAAAGCACACACACAGACACAGTGGAGAGAGAGTGAGCTGCTAGCCGCCATGTCGACTGGCTCATGTGGCCCGGGTGTGAAGCTGATTGAATCCTTTTCCACTGACGACAGAAGCCCGATGTTAGAGCGTCTTTGAGGGGTTTTTTGATCAGTGGAAAAGGAGCTTTAGAGTTTGTGATTTAGCCAATAGAAGCACGTGGCACCAGATGACATCAGGGTTAGGCTTCAGTGAACTGTCCCTCTAAGCTGCAGAGTCGGTGTGAACCCGGTCCAAACAGACAAGGACAGACTCCACAAACTGTCACTGGAAACACTTTCACCATCATCAGTGTCAGAGAAACACGCTGCTTCACCTCCTCTGTGGTTGTGCACAAACGTCTGGTGGTGCGTTGTGATTGGCTGATCAGAACCAGCCCTGTAGATACTGGAGATGTGAACTGACAGCAGCAGCAGACATGTCAGATCCACAATCTGCTGTGGTTTTGTCTCAGGTGCAGGCCACCACCACCACCACCACCTCCGCCCAGCCAATCAAAGTTCCTCAGTTTGTCCCTCCTCCTAGACTGACGCCTCGACCCACCTTTCAGCCACAGGTGCGTCCCTGTAAGACCCGCCTCCAAACCCTAACCCCTTCAGATCAGTGTGTGTGGCCCACCTGAGGTGACTCACTCACTCTCCAGCAGAGGGCAGGAGTGCACCAAAGCAAACACTCATGCCTTGCTCCGTGGCACTAAAACATTGTTTGCTCTGTGCTGCCTCTACTCATCTCTCTCCTCTCGTTGTGCTTTTTTTAATTTTCCAACTGACCTGTGAACAGGTTGTTTTAAAGGTTTCCTGCCTGTGTGTGTGTGTGTGTGTGTGTGTGTGTGTGTGTGTGTGTGTGTGTGTGTGTGTGTGTGTTTACCTTCTGTTGTGAGAGCTTGTTTTCCTGCAGCTTCTTTGGTATTTTGTGTTCCTGGCTGTTGGTGTGTTTTTGACCCTTTAAATGGAAACACTGATGTTGCTGATGTTTACCTGTGCTCAGTGATGCCACTGGGAGCTCTGGTTGTTTCATAGTATTACCAGTATTACCAGTACTACCAGTAGTACCGGTAGTACCGGGTACAGTTTTGGTAGTCGAGGAACACACAAACAAACACAGCCTGTATTCCACATGCATTGATTGTTTTCTTCTTCCTGGAGGCGGGGCTTACCAGACATATGACAGCTGTCAGTCTCAGAGACCACGGGTCACATGATAGAAACATCATACATGTGGGTTATTCTATTCTATTCTATTCTATTCTATTCTATTCTATTCTATTCTATTCTATTCTATTCTACTGAAATGTACATTTAACACTTTAGTGTTTGATCATACAACAGTCAACAGGTGATTTAAGTTAAGAATAGATGTTCCTCTGCTTCACCTTCATCCTTCACTTTCATCCTTCTCCTTCATCCTTCACCTTCATCCTTCTTTCATCCTTCCTCTGCTTCACCTTCATCCTTCTTTCATCCTTCCTCTGCTTCACCTTCATCCTTCCTCTGCTTCACCTTCGTCCTTCTTTCATCCTTCACCTTCATCCTTCCTCTGCTTCACCTTCATCCTTCTTTCATCCTTCACCTTCATCCTTCACCTTCATCCTTCACCTTCATCCTTCTTTCATCCTTCACCTTCATCCTTCTTTCATCCTTCACCTTCATCCTTCATCTTTCATCCTTCACCTTCATCCTTCTTTCATCCTTCACCTTCATCCTTCTTTCATCCTTCCTCTGCTTCACCTTCATCCTTCACTTTATCCTTCTTTCATCCTTCACCTTCATCCTTCACCTTCATCCTTCTTTCATCCTTCCTCTGCTTCACCTTCATCCTTCACCTTCATCCTTCTTTCATCCTTCCTCTGCTTCACCTTCATCCTTCACCTTCATCCTTCTTTCATCCTTCCTCTGCTTCACCTTCATCCTTCTTTCATCCTTCCTCTGCTTCACCTTCATCCTTCTTTCATCCTTCCTTTGCTTCACCTTCCTCCTTCTTTCATCCTTCACCTTCCTCCTTCTTTCATCCTTCCTCTGCTTCACCTTCATCCTTCTTTCATCCTTCCTCTGCTTCACCTTCATCCTTCTTTCATCCTTCCTCTGCTTCACCTTCATCCTTCCTCTGCTTCACCTTCATCCTTCCTCTGCTTCACCTTCATCCTTCTTTCATCCTTCCTCTGC
>NW_019524219.1:23907-42970 GCF_002814215.2 Seriola lalandi dorsalis
TTCACCTTCATCCTTCTTTCATCCTTCACCTTCATCCTTCCTCTGCTTCACCTTCATCCTTCTTTCATCCTTCACCTTCATCCTTCTTTCATCCTTCCTCTGCTTCACCTTCATCCTTCTTTCATCCTTCCTCTGCTTCACCTTCATCCTTCTTTCATCCTTCACCTTCATCCTTCCTCTGCTTCACCTTCATCCTTCTTTCATCCTTCACCTTCATCCTTCCTCTGCTTCACCTTCATCCTTCTTTCATCCTTCACCTTCATCCTTCTTTCATCCTTCCTCTGCTTCACCTTCATCCTTCACCTTCATCCTTCTTTCATCCTTCCTCTGTTACACCTTCATCCTTCTTTCATCCTTCCTCTGCTTCACTTTCATCCTTCACCTTCATCCTTCTTTCATCCTTCCTCTGTTACACCTTCATCCTTCTTTCATCCTTCCTCTGCTACACCTTCATCCTTCTTTCATCCTTCCTCAGCTTCACCTTCATCCTTTCATCCTTCCTCAGCTTCACCTTCATCCTTCTTTCATCCTTCCTCTGCTTCACCTTCATCCTTCTTTCATCCTTCCTCAGCTTCACCTTCCTCCTTCTTTCATCCTTCCTCTGCTTCACCTTCATCCTTCTTTCATCCTTCACCTTCATCCTTCTTTCATCCTTCCTCTGCTTCACCTTCATCCTTCTTTCATCCTTCCTCTGCTTCACCTTCATCCTTGGGGAAACTGTGAGGGACAGTAGTAGTAGTGCTTGTGTTGTTAGTAGTTGAAGTGGTAGTAGTACTAGTAGTAGTAGTATTACTGGTAGTAGTATTAGCTCCACAGTGGTGTTACTCAGCAGTCTCAGGTCATCTTGGTGCTGTTTTCTGATTGGCTGTCTGTTGTCACCAGGTCAGGCCCAAACCGGCCACACCCACCAACATCCCCATTGCCCCGGCCCCTCCCCCGCCCATGATGGCGGCCCCCCAGCTGCTCCAGAGGCCCGTCATGTTGGCCACCAAGCTGTCGTCATCCCTGCCCTCGGCGGCCCCCATCCATCAGGTGCGCATCGTGAACGGACAGCCCTGCAGTAAGACCGGCTCCACCCCCCTGACGGGGATCGTCATCACCACGCCCGTCTCTGCCGCACCCACCCGCCTCGGCAGCCCTGCCCAGGCACCCAACCCCTCTACCATCCCCAACCCGACTCCCGCCCAGCCGATCCAGATCAGCAGCCTGACACCTGAGCCCAAGGTGAGTCCTACCTGAGACCTACCTGATTGAACAGTGTACAGTCTCTGTACTTAAAGCTGCTGTTGTCTCCTCCTCTTTCTCCTCCTCCTCTTCTTTCTTCTCCTTCTCCTCTTCCTCAGCAGACTGTTAAATCAGGAGGCGGAGCTGAGCCGAAGACCGTTGTCAGCCTCCCCTCTTCCTCCACCCCTCCGTTGTCTCCAGCTCCCAGACCCAAGAAAGAGGAGAACCCAGAGGTAGGGCCCAGACTGACACATGCTGGTCCAGGATCTGGTCTCTGGTCTCTGGTTCTGATGGTGATTTGTATTTGTCTCTTTTAGAAACTGGCCTTCATGGTGTCTTTGGGGCTCGTAACACACGACCATTTGGAAGGTGAGTGATCCTTCCTCTGTCTCTTCATGTTTCTGATGCTGCTGCCGTTTTTGAATTAAAACTCTGACGTTTTCATCGGCAGAAATCCAGAGCAAAAGACAGGAGCGAAAGAGGAGAACAACGGCCAACCCGGTTTACAGCGGAGCTGTGTTTGAACCTGAGGTACACACACACAACACCTGTGAGGTACACACACACACACAACACCTGTGAGGTACACACACACACACAACACCTGTGAGGTACACACAAACTAATATTTAATATTGTTACATCACATTAATATTACATCACATTAATACCATTACATCACATTAATGTTATTAAATCACATTAATATTACATCTCATTAATACCGTTACATCACAGTAATATTACATTACATTAATATCATTACATCACATTAATATTACATCACATTAAAATCGTTACATTACATTTATGTTATTAAATCACATTAATATTACATCACATTAAGATCGTTACATTACATTTATATTATTAAATCACATTAATATTACATCACAATAATACCATTACATCACATTAATGTTATTAAATCACATTAATATTACATCACATTAATATCGTTACATTACATTAATATTATTAAATCACATTAATATTACATCACATTAAGATCATTACATCACATTAATATTACATCACAATAATACCATTACATCACATTAATGTTATTAAATCACATTAATATTACATTACATTAATATCGTTACATCACATTAATGTCATTAACATGTTTTTCTATTTGTCTTCCAGAGGAAAAAGAGCGCAGTGAGTTACCTGAACAGCCCTCTGCACCAGGGGACCAGGAAGAGAGGTCCGTATGAAATACTGGTCTTCAGATCCAAGCTGATCCTGAACCAGTAGAACAGTAGAGACCAGTACAGAGACAGTAGAAGCAGTTTCAGATTCAGTAGAACAGTCGTTGAGCTGAGGTCTGGTTCAGGTGAAGGTGGTGGAGACAGCAGTAGATACAGTAGAGATAATTCCTCCTGCTGCTTCCTGTCCCTTCAGTCAGGGTTCAGGTCTACAGCCGGATTTCTACCTGTTTGTCAGAGACTCTGAGGCTCCCACAGATCTCCATGAACACATGTAAACATCAAATATCTGGATCTGATGGATCAGCTCTGGCTGCTTGTTTCTCCGGCCTTTACGAAAAGAGATGAAGTGAAGTTAGTGTCCTCACAATGAACAACACATCCATCCACTAGCTTCACAGGTCTCGTGGTCTCTCAAACCAAACTCTTTGAAAACAGAGTTCTGCTGGAGCAGCTCAAAATATTGATAAGACACACATGAAGTCACTGATAATCACGTCTCATGTGTTTAGTATGAAGCTGTGTGAGGGATCTGTTTTAGCCAATCATGTCAGAGCTGAGGTCATCGACACATCTTGTCTCTGACAAACAGATTTGAACCAGAAAATGTCTAGAAAGGTTAAAATGATTTGTGGCACTACAACAAACCTGTTCTGTTGTTGGTTGGACATAGTAAGACATTGATCATGTGCACATCACTGGTGTGTGTGTGTGTATATATATATATATATATATATATATATATATATATATATATATATATATATATATATGAATCATTCAATCTAAAGGTTGAAAACGATCATTAGTTGCAGCCGTTGCTGATCCGCAGTCTCACAGCGTGGACCGCCTTGCTGAACAGGTATAAATCTGGCTGATCTCTCACACCTGGTGTCTCCTCTGAGGGGAGATCAGCTGAAGCAGATGAGTCCTCAGGACTGAACAGGTTAACAATATGATGAGGTTTTCAATATAGTAAAGCCACAGTGATTAGTGTGGACGGTAACAGGACTAACATGAAATGTCTTTTATGCGATCACAGCTCGGAACACACTAATCTAAGAGGTTTAACATGTAACACTGAATAATTCCTGCACAACCTTCATTTCAGTTCTTTCAAGAGAAAAGGCAAAGATGTGAGATCGTGTAACTCACAGTGTCAGATGTTAACACATCAGTGGTTTAATGGAGGGTCGAAGGTTGTCATCAAAGGGGCGGAGCTACTGTTGAACACGTCATATTTTACCAGGGGGAGGTGGTTCACAGATTTTCACACAGTCAACCTCAGAACTTCAGTTAGTGTAACTAATGAAAATACAAATCAACTGTTTTTAATTGGTTGATCCATTTGTTCTTCTGCTGGTTTCCAGGTCGCATCAAATCAATGAATTATATCATTAGGAGTTATTAGTTAGTTAGAGTATTATGTGTTGGGAAATGGTGAAAAACCCTAACCCTAATAAATAATAAACCCACATTGTGAAGCAGGAAGTACATTTCCGGTTGAAGCAGCAATTCATCGTAGCGACCGCCGGACACCGCGCTCACAGGTTGAGGATTTCCGGCTTGAACCATGTGGCGATGGACGACATGTATTGCATGTTTCTTTGCATTATTATTTTTGTCCACAATGTGGAGCCAGAAACCACGCAAAACAAGCACACACTATGTGTGTCTGTAGACCAGACAGTGGAAATGTCATCTAAATCAGATGTATGTAAAATTTGAGGCAGATTAGACAATATATATTTAGGTTAAATCAATTTCCTGCTTCATGGTGAAATGTGGACATTGGTCCTCTGCCAGAGCCACACTGTTCAACGGAAACTCACAAGTTTCACAGTGAAGCATCATCTAGGTGGAAAGCAAATGCTGACAGGTTTAGGGAAGATTGGACAACGATGATAGACGTACAACCACTTCCTGTTGAAAAATCCATTGCACCACCATAGCCACGCCTTTAAATGAAAACAATTTTCACAATATGGCATCAGCAGGGGGAGATGGATTTTCTGACCAAGTTTGAGGCAGATTGGATATCATATAATAGACTTACAGACTTACAATCACTTACTTTAATTTGGTGAACCTGCACAAACCCTGGTCAAGACTTTACCAACTAAAACAATTCACTATGAAAGAGTTCTGTATCTTCACAAAGTCTTGTTGCAGGAACAGGAAATGATGTCACACTCTGGTCAGTTTGGCAATTAAGGCGTTCGGCCGGTCCTAAATTAAACCTGAGTTGTGTTGAAATCTGACACGAGTCCATTTGTTGTGCGCTTCATAGACGACTGCAGTAGGTTTGTACTCGTGCTCGGCCTCAGCTTGCATGGAGCCAGTCTCCTGCACTAACACTGCTGTCTGTGCTTCTGACTCCTCCTCTTCCTCCTCTTCCTCCCTTACCGCTCCCCTGTCTCATGCTAGCCAACGAAGACTCCCTTTCCAAGGTATGTCATACAGACTGTTTGTTTTTGTTTTCCCCCCTCTCCATCTTTCTTTTTTTCTTTGTTTTCCGTCTTTGTTGTCTGTCTCATTTCACCCAGGTCGCCCACCCAAATACAGCAGCGTCCCGGAGCTGGGCAGCCTCACCCCGACCTCCCCCTCCAGCCCCGTCCATCCCCTCCCCCTGCCCAGCCCCAGCTCTGGGGATGTAAGTAACGATGGGGGAGACGGACAGTTCAAGGGTTGGACACCCCGTCACACACACTCCTGTTGGCCCAGTAGCTCTCTGTCATTTGCACCCGAGACCTCCACCAACACGTCCATTAGTTTGTTGTGTCCATGTGATAATCATCAATCATCAGTTGATTTTTACTTTGATTCAGCCTTACAAAGTGAACAGTGTCCTGTAGCCCAGAGCATCATTAATAACTACTACCCAGAACACATCCTAACCCCCAACTGTCAAGTAACTTTTCTGTGGGCTCAGTAAATTAACACACCATGTCCAGTAGACATCCAAACGAGGCCAATTGTAAACTAAACCAAACCAGATCACGGTGCCTCCCCTGCCTTGCCTCTCCACAGATGGTTGGTGGGGCTCAGTTGAGCGGGGAAACTGATTGGTCCAATTCTTCCTCACAGGGAGACATCCATGAGGATTTCTGCACTGTGTGCAGACGCAGTGGCCAGTTGCTCATGTGCGACACGTGTTCTCGTGTTTATCACCTGGACTGCCTGGATCCACCCCTGAAAACCATTCCTAAAGGCATGTGGATCTGTCCAAAATGTCAAGATCAGGTAACCGCTGCAGCCGAGACTGATCCTGAGTCAGGGGGAAGGGGGTACCGCAGTCCAGAGAGGGGCCAGTCAGGGCCTAGCTGTACTTGACTGTAACTTGAATCTGTTGATTGGCCTTCTGCCGCACTGTCCTGACCTTTGGGACTGTTCAATCCTTTGTAAGCATAAACATGATGCAGTATTGTTTTTTTGTGCTTCTGTCTCATTCATTGTGTTAGTAAAGATTGGCATCTCACGTTCATCCACCCCATTGCTTGTTCCTCTTCAGCCTCACCACAGGGTGGCGGCTAAACTTGTCTTCCTTAAATCTTTTCTGAGTCTCAGCCTCTTTGACAACTCAGAGCTTTCCCCTCCAGATCCTGAAAAAAGAAGAAGCCATTCCCTGGCCCGGGACCCTGGCTATCGTTCATTCCTACATCGCCTACAAAGAAGGTGACAACAGATTCTCTTCTTCTCTCAACTGCCTGCTGGGGCCAAAGCAGACAGGGAGAGTAACTTTTGTTTTATTGTTGCAGCTAAAGAGGAGGAGAAACAGAAACTGATGAAGTGGAGTTCTGAACTGAAACTGGAGCGAGAGCAGCTGGAACAGAGAGTCAAACAGCTGAGCAACTCGATAACAGTAAGAAACACCATCAAACAGCTGAACAACATGAAGACAGAGCTGCTGCTGCCGCTGCTGCTGCTGCTTTAGACCCAGGCTGAAACAAACCCAGGTCTGCTGAGCTCAGATCTAGATCTCGAATCAGATCTGTCACTGCTCCACCTTATTCACATGCAGAGTTCATGCTTCTGACTATTACATGTTCCGACAGCAGATTATGTAAAACATAGATAATAACAATTATTAATTAGCATACAAGATAATGCATATTTAACTAGAGCCTCCTCCTTGTGGTTGTCTGCCTCCTCCACTCAGACTAGTTCCAGATTACATCCCTGTTTATCCAGAGTCATATAAAATATTAACCATTTGTGTGAAATTTTGTCTTACTTGCTGTGAAGTCATGAGTTATGGCTAAAAACTGTTTTGAGAAGTCACACTGACCTTGACCTTTGACTTTTGAAATTTGAAGAAGTTCTGTCAAGGTGTTACTGTGATATCGTTTCCACGAGAATGAGATGCACAACCTGAAAAGAAGGTTCGTGGCGTTAAGGTCAGACGTACGCTGCTGTCAGACTTTTACTGCTCAACTCATGTTGAAGTCATAGCTACAGGTGGTGGATGTTACGGAGTAAATTAACAGTCTCATCTGTTCTTCTTCCTCTCAGTCTAACCTTTGGGTCAAATTTATCCATTTGGTTACTTAATAAGGTTTAAAGCTGAACGTAAATAGATTTGATAAGAGATTAAAATTATTGGGATATGATTTAATACTGGATTCAGTAATATTCTCTTGAGGTCAACTGTTGCCACACTCAGGTTTCAGTTCACTGCAGTTAATTATGAGAAAGGACACACTGCTGGTAGTTATTAAACAATCTCAAAAGACTTTGTTGTTCCCTAAATAACGTCTGGTGTTTTATGTCAAATCTAACCCTGTTGTGCTTCTTCTGTCAGAAATGCATGGAGACCAAAAACACCATCCTGGCTCGTCAGAAAGAAATGCAGCTTTCCCTGGACAAAGTCAAACACCTGATTCGCCTCATCCAAGCCTTCAACTTCAACCAAGCTCTGGCAGAGACGGAGGGTAAAGAAGTCAGTGCCAGAGTCCAGGACAGTGCTGAAGGTGCGCTCGGCTCTGAAGCTGCACCAGAAGCCAACTCTGTAGAGAAAGTGAAAGCTGCAAGCTCATCAGAAAACAGCAGCATTGATGGAAATGACAAACAAGAGCAGCATGCAGCCACCGGCAGCAACCAGACAGCAGCAGCAGGAGGAGACACTGACGGCCAGCCTGTCCTGGAAGACGGTCTGGTCCAGGCAGCAGATACCAGCCCCGATGTAGGGGCAGGGGGTAAGGCCAAGCCTAGTGTAGGGGCAGGAGGAGGGGGAGGGGGTAACACAGAGACTGGTCTACAGGCTGAGGTTATGGCCAAGCCTGAGACAGCTCCAATGGTTGACATTCCAGCTGCCACAGCGGCCGCGACTGTTGCCACCACCAATGGTACGGCAGAGCCGGCCTGCCCTGACCGCAGCCCCGGAGGAGACTGCACCACTAACACCACCACCAACTCTGAGAACAAGATGGCTGCCGTCAATTCTCCAGAGACAGCGGTGGAGAAGAAACAGGAGGAGGTCACTGACAGTGACGGCAGCAACACCAACAACAGCAAAACCTCAGAACCCTCCCAGCATTCTTTGCCAGCTCTTGTCAGCAGTTTGGACAATAAAAAGTAATGCTATGTCTCTTCAGTTGCGGGAATTCAAACATATATATTAAAAAAAAAAGACATTTGCTTGCACCGTACGGTGCCCTGAAGTTGCCAATCTGTATAAATGTTGTTTGTTTGCATTGTATTGTCAGACTGTGTCAATGGTAGATATACAGCCCACGTCACATGACTCTGGGAAGAAGTAGGCTAATGGCCCACAGAGCTGGGGACAGGACGGCCTACGTACCAGTGTCATCATGCCAATTAGTGATAGACGTCAGTGGTGGGAAAGCTCAAAGGGAGATTTAATTCATCATCACACCAGTGTGTGCCTGTTATAGTGGCCCCTGTGTTCTCTTGTGGGGTGGGGAGATGGGTTCACATGGGTAGGAAGACAACCGAGAACATGGAACCAAACATCTGTCAGGGGTTACTGGTATAAAAAGCAGTGTTGTGACAGAGTGCTGAGAAGAACCTGTTCATCCCCTTGTCCCATTGAACTTAATGTGAACAACCTTTAACTTCTGCAATCCCACAACCCTGATCTCCTAAACCTCCAGTCCCAAACCTTCATTAACCTAAGCCCTAATCCATGATCCCAACCCCCCCTGTCAATAACAAACCCTGTTTCTCCAGATCTTACACCAACTTCCCATCAACCTACTATGTAAACGGTCTTCAGTCAACTAAAAAACATTATTGACAATAGCAGTAACTTTCTTCCCAGTCCTCCATCAATCCAACGTGAATCCACTGGGATTCATTGTGCGTCAAACAAACTAATTTATACAAAATATTGTCTTGAATGCCCACCCTCACAGGCAGAGTGAAAAGCCTGTTGTGGTTAAGGGGAGTGAGATGAGATGGTGATGTGCTCACTTTCAATCCTAGTACCTTGTTGGATTGTTGATTTCGGAAAGTTATTAAAACTTGACAGGTGCAGTCGTCCCCACAGTTGCAATGTCAGAAAGGTCTGGGTTGTCTAGATTAATTAAACAAGCACTTCATTTGAAGGATTCATGCATCTTTAAACCATTGTCCCTAGCTTTCAACCAATCACTTCAATCAATCATCAACCAATGACCGGAACCTCTGCAATAGACCAATATTAATCCCAGTGGCTAAAACCTGAACGTACGTTTCCCTCAACACCAATGATCCACTGTGACCTCCATATTGAACCCCAACAACCCACCTGCACCACTCTAACCCACTGAGTTTTAAGCACAGATTAAGTACAACAGCTCAAACCCTTTCCCAGCAGCCCTCCCCCACCCACCTCCCCTGCATATGGACTAGTTCATACAAAGTCCTGTCTGAACACATGTACGCAGTTCCTAACGGCTTAAACACCTTCACACACTTTGCCAATTGCTGAATGAAGTGGGAAATATTGTTTTTGAAAAAGTTGTCATAACAATTATTACATTATAACAATCTTACCTGACCTCCATGTTGAACCACAACAACCTGACTTAACCCTATCCTAATGAATTCACAACCAATGACTAAAACATTCTCTTATTAATCCCACTTTACCCTAATGAACCCTAACTTTCCCATCAACCAATGACTTAAAGTTTTCAGTCAACAGAAAAACATAATCCTTCCTATCAACCAATAGCAGTGATCTGGCCATAGTGACTAAAACTGGAGATTAATTTCCCTAGTCCAGCAACAATCCAATCTAACCCCGTCTAAACTCACTTCCCTCAGCGTCTCCAGTCAACCCAAACCTATTGAGGTTCAAACAGACAGAACATTATTAATATGTGCATCTGAACCTCTTTAAACTAACCTGACTTTAAAACCAGCCCAATCATCTTACCTTCTCCAGTTTGTCATCAATGACCTTCTGGACCCCTGACAACCCTCACCTGATAAACAGAAGACTCAGCCCTCTTCCAGTTGAAACAATGATCAAACAACCCCTACCAACCAACAACCCCAGTTACCCTCCCCACACCCATCTCTTCCCCACCTGTATCCCTGAGCTCAGGCAGAAAAGACGCTGAGCGTCGTGTTCAGCAGGTACGGAGGACGAGGTCGAACAGGCGCAGTAGCCTAACAGATGTTTTCAGTGGTGTCGGTCAAGTGTAGTGATTGAGTTTTCATTCGTGAGTCAAGTGTGTCAACTGTGAGCACTAAATGTGAAATTGCAATATTGCAATGTCAACACACACAAACTATACCTGGGCTGTGTTTCTTTTTTTATAGGAAAAGATATTCAGGTCTTCCTAGTCTTCAGAATAAGTGCTTTCTGTTTTCTGAACCTGCTGGACTGGCATTAACAACACAAAAAGGAATCCTCTTTTTGAAGTGGTGATCTTTGCATTATGTACATTTCTGTTGAATCCTGAACTGCCAAAATGATGTTGTATCCAAATTCAGCAGGGACAAGTCCACTTACTGTATTGAAAGATCAAATCATTGGCGTTGTAAGATATGGATGCTACCATTTCAGAAATTGGAAGTCCCCCGATTGAGACAGGAGAGCTTAGTAAACAATAACATAAAGGAAGTATTTTTCCTTGAAAAGAAGGGATTTGTTGTATGAACCTGCTCCTTCAGATGGATCTCAAAGGACGATACCACAAATCCTGAGATTAAAGCACAAGCTTGCTGCATTACAAAGAAGTGCTGAAGAGCTTTTTGTATGTTAATATGGAATTAAACAGAGTATGCATCTCTTTGTTGTGATGTGACTTATCCCCACATTGCCAATATTTTTCTAGGAGGAAATACAAACCTCTGTCTGACATTAAGGCTCAAGTCTAGTTCATATTTTCGGGAGGAGTGCCCGGGCCTTTGCTGTCTCAGAAACCCCTTCATCCCCTCACAGTTAGACTAGTGCATCTCTTTTCTTTCTGGAGCATGTCTGGGCTGAAATGTGATGCTGTTATTCCTTGGCTTGGTGGCTGTCAGTTCGGGTCTGTCTTTGTCTGGTGAAATGATCATGACTTCTGGCTTCTTGTTGGGTACGGGGCATTAACAAACTCTGGTCTGTTTATTAACGGTGCCTCTGGTTGTGTTGGAACATTTTGTTTATTTGTTTTTGCGATGATGAAGCTTTTCTTAAAGTTTAGTCGTCCAATAACGCGTTCACCCCTGAGTTGCCCTGAAGTTGAAGGTGTTCATGGTTCAGCTATTGAAACCTGCTAAAATGCTTTTAATATTATTTGACTGTTTTATTGATTGACATTTTTAGCCATGCTAGCAGCATTATCTCTGTTGATGCCAGTGGTACTCTTCAATTGGTCCAGACTGAAATGTCTCAACATCTATTGGTTTAAATTCATGGTCCCCAGAGGATGAATGCTACTGGCTTTGTTTATCCCCCTTAACTTTTACGTAGCACCACCATGAGGTTGAGATTTTGGATGAATTGGCATAAAGTCTATCACAGATGTTTGTTGTGCCCAGTGGATGTATCCCAGGGATTTTTGGTGATTCTCTGATATTTCAGATATTGCCACCAGGTGGTCAGTTTTCATTTATTCTGTCAAATATCTTAACATCCGTTGTGCAGATGTTCATGGATGAATCCTACTGACTTTGTTCATCCTCTGACTTTTTCTCCCATGCCATCATCAGGTTTAATTTATTCAAAACTTTATGAACATACCCGCAGAACTGACATTCCCATCAACCTCAGCTGGATAATTATATTGCTAATTACTTGATGTAAGCATGCTAACAGGCTAAACTAAGATGATAAACATGGTAAACATTATACCTGCGTGTTAGTATTGTCGTAGTGAGCATGTTAGCATGCTGATGTTATCACTTAATGTAGCCTAAAAGCTGCTAGCATGGCTACAGACTTGTTTGATACTTTATGGGCAGGATTCAATTCTTAAATATTAAAATAATACAAGGATTTTCTTATTGTAGTGACATCCTATGATAGCAATGTGAATGTGCACATAATTGAAGGGTTGAATACGTTATTGGGCGACTATGAAAAATGCTGTTACAGGTGTGTTTCTTCATATCATATGGATTCTTCTAACTGAATCAGCATATCTGACATCAGCTGTACAAACTGCCTTCATTCAGAAGATCCCAGAAAAATGAATCAGAGGAAAATCTCTGTAACGTTTCCACATGTTTGGCCACAGTGTTGTCTGATAAATGTTTCTTGTCTCTAAAGAAGAGTTCAGCCGTTCGAACATGGAAGGAAAAGAGTGGACAGAGATGCAAGTCTAACAGAAAATGCCAACTAACACTGTCCCCATCTCCCTATGAAAACCATTTGTTTTGTGTTTTGTTCTTTGTCGGGTGGATGTTGACTTCTTCTTTTCCAACATGTTCACCTGTGTTCACTCATGGATAGAGCAGAGTAGTCATCTAGTCTATTCACTTGACGAATTTTTCTTTGAAAGAGCCCGAACATGTGTTCCAGACAAACTGGACCTTTCGCTCTGTACAGTAGGTACCTAGAGTGCCTTTCTTCAAACAGCAGATAATATTTGTCTCTTGACTTGCACTGTGACTTGTAGAACCTTACTAACCCTCCAGATGACCCTCCCACCCGACCCTCCTCTGGTCTGTCCCGTCCCACCAAGCTCCCCCAAACTCTGGAGCACAAACCCGGTCCCTTCACCTCAGGCTGCCAGTAGTCAATGCAAGTTGAAAATACATTTCATATTATGCCATTTAGATTGACCAGATAGTGTTTTGTTGTTGTTTAATATAGGAGTTGCCTTAAATGTCTTTTATTTTCCTTTTATGTGATTCCACTTTTACATTTGAAAAAAATCACTGCAGACGCTGGCGAAGGTCGTTTGGTCGTCGTCACTCGATGAAATGCTCCAAAGAGGGATTGTTGATGATGAGATCTCACTCGGTGTGACAGCCACTTGTTTTGTGATGCACTTTTGGTTTGACCAGTATTATTATCAGTGTAAAAATAGGATCTGTCAGCAACACATATTGCAGTCATGACTCTTGCTCTGGATCTGAATTTTAGAGGTATCTCAGTCTCGTCTGGATGCCATTACTTTGACTCTGGAGCTCATTGTGTTTTGTTCTGAGTCGTTCATCGTTCCCTGTGTGCTGTGCTTCTTCTGTTGTCGGAGGAGGAATGAGTTTGCTAAATCAGGTCATGTGAGCCGGAGCCTGTGTGCATTTGGAACGAACAAACTAACCTGCACCCTGATGATGGGCGGACTTGGACCCAGTTAGCAACATCTGTCCACTCAGTCCAGTGGAACGCATGCCTTCTTATGCAAATTTTTATACAAGATTTGTCAAACCTTTTTAATATGCATTTGCTTTTGTTTTTGAAGTTTTATGTTAAACTCAAGTCACCTTTTTCTTTGGACATTCTGGCATGTTGATGCCAAAAGTCTGCAGTTTAGGTGTTGAACAGCGCGGTAGCCATCCACGTTTGAGCGGAAACATTTCTTCCTGACATTGTGTTTTATGGACGGAGCTGAGATGGTTTTAGCTCCTTCGTTTCGATTTTAATTTGAACTTGGCTAATGCACCATGCTGAATGTTGGGATCCCAGCAGAGCTGTTGGAGGGGTGGGGGGGGGGCTCGATCAAGTCCTAATGTCTAAATTGTATCACTGTCCTCTTCTAGAGTAAAGCCCTCGGTTTCTATTTAGTCAAGCTCTAAAAAGTGAATTTATCCAAAGAACACTGCAGTTTGGAAGCCTTTTATGTCGTCAATGCATATCATCTGGAAATTCATTTCTGCATCAGCATCGTGTGCATTCACCAAGCTGGAACGTATGTCTGCAGCTCAGAGCTGTCCAGTTTGTATTTGAGGACGTCTTTTATGCATTACAAAGTTTCGTCTCCAGTTCCTCTGCGGCGGGTTGTTCTGGAAGCATCCTGTAAAGTAGTTCACTTCGACTCGGGTCTTTTCAGTTTTTAGTTTTTAAACGATCAAGTCATGATTGTGGCCTTCTAGTATTTTGTCGATACATGACATCAGTCCATTGTTACTGCTCATCATCCATCCTGTCTGGACCCAACTGTACACCTGAAGCTTCTTACCTCATCCACAGCTAATTCCATTGGGGGTGTGTTGAGTGCAAAAAAAATAAAAAATGAAAAGTCTTTTTTTATCTTCCATTTGGTGAGATGCATTGTAGCGATATGAATAAAGAAAAAGTTCACCTGGTGTGCTGAATAATGTGTAAATTGGTAATTACACAATCTGAATATTTGTATAATTGTTTGTATTTTTTCATAATGATTTTGGAAAGGAATGTGTTTATTTTTTTGACTTCTGTTCCAGATGTGTCTTCTGTTGGCCTGACATTGTGACTGGTCTGGTGGGATTCTTACCTCTGTATTGAGCCTCTTCTGTGATGAATTCTTTGTATGCAGTGTTTAGGAAATACTGTAGGGAACATGGGGAGGAGTTGATATTAGGAGCATTTGATCAATTTGTATTTATTTATTTTATCATTTTGTTAATAAATTGTGAAAAGCAGCGCGTGATCTGCTGGTTTTGTTACTTATGAAACTGTTTCAGAGATATTACTTCACTTCATTAGTTAAGATACACTGTTTGAAACCGTGGAAGGATTACTGATCAGGTCTAGTGGGCACAGGTCCTGGGGACCAAAGGGCTGAGGGGGGGCCCTGGTCCCGAGCCTCTGTTTTAAGTGACTGTTAACATTTTTTTGTTGGAAAATCGATCAAATAATTACAAAGAAATTTAAAACCACCACAAAGAGACAATGGGCTCTGTCTTACACCTGGTGCAAAGTGTCTTTTCCCATCCCGCACCCACAATGTTTAAATAGCAAATGCATTTATATAGTTTATTTTATGTAAAAGAATGTAAAGTTAAATTTAATTTAGTTTAAAGAACATTGATATTTAACAAACACAGATGAAATTACAACTAAGGTAAAAAACTTCTAAATGGTAAACAAGACAAACACACACACACACACGTAGACAAACACACACACACACGTAGACAAACACACATGTAGACAGAGTCATGTGATCTCCTTTAAATGCAGAGGGAAGGAGCAGCTGAAAGTGAAAGACGTGTTCTGTGTTAGTTGAGATGCCATTTTATCTGGATGGAGACAGAGGGTAACTGACGTCTGAGGCAGGTGAGTGTTAACATGACATTATTATTATTTTACTGTAAACGTCTGTGATGTGTGTGTGATGGTGTGAACTTGTAAATGCTACACAGCGAGGACACAAAAAGTATTTTCCTAACAAAGTGAGGACATTTTGGACGGTCCTCATTTTCTGACACCTTCAAAGGTTCAGCCTTGGTTTATGGTTAGGGGCTGGGGAATACTTTATGTCAATGAGTGTCCTCACAATGATAGAAGTACAAATGTGTGTGTGTCATTTCCTGGTCTTTCTGGGTGTGTGTGTCTTCAACAGCTTGATTGTCCTGATTCTTGTGTCTCATCTCACAGTCCTGAAGATGAGTGTTTGTGTGGAGGAAGAGGATCCATCTGTCCGTCTTTGAAGAGTTACTGGTCTGAACTTCCTCTAAATTTCAGTATTGGACCAGGACCCTCAGACTCAGTAAGTGACCTGCCACTGTCTCTGGAACAGAGAGATTTAGAGAGAAAATCACTGAGTTGAAACTGATCCTCTGTTCTGATTGGTAACCAATCACAACACAGATGTCGACCTGTGACTGTGACATGTTAGTGATAAGAAATGTCTTTACAGGAAGAGGAAGAGGAGAGGTGTCTCTGTGGAGGAGCAGCCGTCCAGCTGTGCTCTGTGTCAGGACGTCCTGAAGGATCCAGTCTCTACCAGCTGTGGACACTGGTTCTGCAGAAAGTGCTTCACCTCATACTGGGACCAGTCTGGTTCTTCAGGAGACTCATCCTGTCCCCAGTGTGGAAAAAGACCCAGAACAAGACCTGGACTGCAGACAGCCAGTCAGACCAGCACTGAACAAAGTGAGGCTGAACATCTGTATGATGATGTCATCATTCTGAGACCAGGACCTGAGAAGTTTTTCTGCAGCTGATGAAAATAATCATCAGATTCTCAGAAGTTTTTCTGCAGCTGATGAAAATAATCATCAGATTCTACGATTCTGTTTCTTCAGTCTGACGTTGTCTCTTCTCTTTCAGCAGATAGTGGTCTGCAGGAGGTTTTACATCAACATAAGATCAGTCTGAGGAGCAGATGTGAACATGTGACTGAAGGATATTATTATTCCATATTCCTGCTGTTTATTCATAAATTACTGTGTTTTATTGTTTGTTGTAAAGCTCTGGTTTTCATCAGTCCTATAGAAATGAACTTTATTCTTATTCAGGTTAGTTAATGAAAATGTGAGCCTGATGCTTCATACAGGACATCTGGCTGCAGGTCAACTGAAGTCTTCAGGTTGTTAAAACACAGGTGTTATGATCAGAGCACAGGTGAGACACCTCCTGAAAAACAGACAAAGGTTTGTTGAACATGCTGTAAACAGTTAGTTTTTATTTTTGGCCTGTTAGCGGCTCAGTCCTCGTTAGCCTGGCAAACACTAAGATCACTCAATACTCCCTCTACAGTCCACTATATACTGAGTCATTTTGTAGTGCAGTCCGAATGTATAGTGAGAATTATTATACCCCATATAGTTGACTCGTAGTATCCCACAATGCATCGTGAGAAGTAGTGCATTGCGCTCACGCTCAAAGACAGAAACACGAGATAGTTACCGAGTCTCTATATAGTCTCTACATGAAACTCCCTGATAGTTAGTAGACATTTATAGACAAGATGTTACCACTAACTTCCATTAACTGAAAACACAAAGTAAGGTCGATGCCCAGATGCATCGATCCGTCCGTGTGGCACAGTCTGTCAATCACACATTAGCCACGCCCCAAAGCTCGCCCTGTTTTATCGTCTCTTTTCCTCTAAACGGGAGAGTAATTTTAAACGTTTAGAAGCACGGTCATTTTCTCTTTCCTGAGTTGTCCTCACATTAAATAAAGTTGTTTTCAATCAAAAGACGTGGCACCAGCCCATAGACTGTATACGACCGATAATTATATATAATATAGTATGATATTTATAATTTGTATACAGTCTATATGAACCAGCCATGACGTTAACATCCCCGCCAGTTTGTGATTAAGCCATAAACTGTAGTTTAACTCCGCTGTGAAGCTTTGTGTCTTCACTGCTTTATCAAATATATAAGTTAAATCATACATACTATAAAATCATAAAATATGTACACTCAGTGAAAAGAAAAAATACAACTTGATCCAACGTTTCCCGAACATTACAATATTAAATACCTCAACTGACGGACTAAGACTGTGCAGCAGAGTGGCGCAGCGGAAGCGTGCTGGGCCCATAACCCAGAGGTCGATGGATCGAAACCATCCTCTGCTAGGGCATAAGCTTTTTTGTTTCATTTCAATTTCTCATAAACGTTTTATTCGTTTAATTTGAAAAGACAGTATAAGGTGAACATTTAAGTGCTTTAAAACGTACTAAGCAAAAAACATTATTTAAACATGATAAATTCTGTGTCTTATCAGCTTCTTCGTCGTAGAAAATGGTTTTAATATCTAATATTTCAGAGACTAAATCACTAGATAAAGAATAAGAGGCTACCTCCACCCATCACCAGGGTCAGAGAGCTGTAGCTGTAAGATTATGAGACATCTCAAATCAAACACAACAGGCTGATTGTGTTGAAGATCTGATTAAAATGTGTTTTGTTATTAATGTTGTTACCTTTTTTTTTTACGTAGCCGTTCACTGTAAACACCATAGATGTTGTTTTTCTACTTTATTGACTGATATCATTTTCTTGCATATTAAATACAGTTCTGAGCTGAAATAAATAAAACGACAGAATAATAAAGACATTAAAAACACAACACTTATTAACAGTTTTTATTAGAGTCTCTGAGTGTGATCATGTAAAACAAAGTTACATTTATGAATATTGAACTTATAGCAGTTGTTCCACATTCTCTTAGTAATGAAGAGAAACCTCGTGTAGTTTAACGAGCAGGTAAACTAGTGTTAAATAAACAATCTATTCAAGGGCTCTGGTTAAATTGTCTGTAGTGTTGTGGAGACACAGAGGAGCTGTAGTGTTTGGAGAAGTGACGTCAGGCCTACGTCGCGCTTACGTCACTTCTTGAGGGCAGCCATAACTGTTGATAGTAGTTGGTGATCGTCGTCCGGTCGGTTTAACCGTCTCCTCTCCGGTTTCTCTTCGTCCCTCTTCGATGGGCGGGAAAAACTGCTGCGTTAGAAACTGCCGCCGCAGGTCTCACGACCACCGCGGGAGGAAGATCCCCAACGGACTCACCTTCCCCTGTTTCCCGCCTGGAGGAGGAAGGAGGGCGCCCAGACCTCCGAGCTGACGCGGCGGAGGAGGGCGGGCTGGGCGGCCGCCGTCAGCCGGAGCAGCATCACCTTCAACCACATCCCCACCTCCATGAGACTGTGACCCATAGACTTCCACCCCGGTCAGTGTGAGCCCTCACCCCGCCACTTGTACCTGCAGTACCTGGGTCTGGCTCCCCAGGTACTGCAGGTACACCTGTGAGACTGTGGCAGTTACTGGTGAAGTACTCAAAAATGTACCCCAGACAAAGTACAAAAGTATCAGCATCAAACTATACTTAAAGTACTGAGAGTAAAAGTACTGTGTGAAGAGACTTCCTGTACTACAGAGTGTGTTATTAATACATCTTTATTTAATATTTGATTATATTTCAGTTGTTAATCAGAGTCTGCAGATAAAAGCAGTAAAGATACAGTGAGGACCAAAACACTCCAGTGAAGTACCAGCGCAGTATCAGTATTGTGTTCCTATTACAGTTTTTCTCAGTCGCTTTGCTTCGTTTCTCAGATCACAATTGAAATTCTCAAAACTACTTGTTCAATCTTCACATCATTGTGTCACTTGTGCAAATCAAGAAAGCAGTTTCTCATTTCTTTGAACAAGTTGCAAATGCTTTGGTTCATCATGCAAATGATTATGTACAATTCTCTGCTGTTTCCTACATTATCAGTTGCTTATGTCATGTTGATCAAAATGTATTATAATGGGTCTCTGTGAATAGTCTCACCCCCCACAACATTAAGGCATTAGTTCAT
>NW_019524219.1:43732-45936 GCF_002814215.2 Seriola lalandi dorsalis
TTTTGCTATTTGTACGAATTGTTTTGAGAAATTCACTTACTGTTTTGCAAATGTCGAGGATGATTCGAGAAATCAACCAAAGCGACTGAGAAAAACTGTAATAAAAATAAACTTTATTCATAGAGCACTTTTCATACAGCTGATGGAGCTCAAAGTGCTTTACAGTGAGATAAGGGATTGAAGGAAAACGAAATAGACAATAGAAATAGAGACGATGAGACAGTAACAGTAAGAATAGTCGAATATGAGAGAATTCATTAAAAGCTAAATTCAATAAACAGGTTTTCAGATGTTGTTTAAAAATGATCTTAGAAACAGTCCCCAGTCCAGTCCTTAGTCCAGTCCTTAGTCCAGTCCTCAGTCCAGTCCTCAGTCCAGTCCTTAGTCCAGTCCTTAGTCCAGTCCTCAGTCCAGTCCTCAGTCCAGTCCTCAGTCCAGTCTTCAGTCCAGTCCTCAGTCCAGTCTTCAGTCCAGTCCTCAGTCCGGTCCCCAGTCCAGTCCAGTCCTTAGTCCAGTCCAGTCCCCAGTCCAGTCCTCAGTCCAGTCCTCAGTCCAGTCCTCAGTCCAGTCCCCAGTCCAGTCCTCAGTCCAGTCCCCAGTCCAGTCCAGTCCTTAGTTCAGTCCTCAGTCCAGTCCTCAGTCCAGTCCCCAGTCCAGTCCTTAGTCCAGTCCTCAGTCCAGTCCTCAGTCCAGTCCCCAGTCCAGTCCTCAGTCCAGTCCTTAGTCCAGTCCTCAGTCCAGTCCAACCCAGTCCTCAGTCCAGTCCAGTCCTCAGTCTAGTCCAGTCCAGACCAGTCCAGACAGAGATGTCACTTTGGAGATTGTGATTGTGATTAATCAATAATGAATCAATCGATTAATCCCACTTCACCTTATTATGAATATGATTCCTCTGTTTGGCTGAAGTCGGTGTCTCAGATCAACAGCCTTTGTGTTCACAGGTAAACCGGTGTATGAGACGCCAGAGTCAGATCCAGACCGGGTCCCGTCGCTACACCTGGGTCACGGTGAAGGAAACACCAGACGAGCCGGTGTCTGCGCGGTCGAAGACGGAGAGGAAAGGAAGATGGACGCTAGAGACGAGACCACCAGAGGAGCTGAGAGGATCAGAGGTGAGACCCAGACAAGTTAAAGAGCCCCGACTCCATGGCCCCCCCACTCTGACTCACAGCAGAGGAGCTTAGAAATGCCTGTAGATGAACTTTAAAGTCTCTGCAGGTTTTGAAAAGTCTTTAAAAATCCCTGAATGCGGGTCCTTAAAGATAAAAAGTGTTAAACATTTTATTTTTCCTGCTTCAGAAAAAACAAAATGTTTTTGTAGATCGCTGCAGCTCCTCCAGGAGAGGAGGTCCTGACAGCGGACTGTGAATTTAAATGAATTAAATGGTTTTATTTGAATAATCCATCGATCCATTTCCTGCTGCTCATGTGAGTCCAGGTTATTAATGAAGTTAATTCTGTCACCATATGGTGGGGTCATGTGATCAGATGCTGTTGTGCTGCAGGTGCGGGGAGGCTGGCGGTCCGTCCCGGACTGAACTGAGGTCTCTGCTGCGGTCGGCTCTGCAGAAACCAGGAAACAGCCTGAGCTCCAGAGTACGAGCCAGATCTTCACTTTATTATGATTCACCACATTTTACTGATGAATCACGACTCAGTTCAGCCCAGACCCGAGTCATGTGGACCGACAATGTGTCCATGTAACTGTGCAGAACTGTGGTTTATTAGATCTCTAACAGACGAGGTGGACTGGACTGAGCTTCAAACATGAAAAAGTTTTTTTATTATATGAAAAATATTCAAGGTGAAAAACAATTGAATCATATGAGAGCATCCAAAAAGCCAAACAATAAAAGTCCATAAAACAGAAGACATTGGGTTACGTTGTGTTGTGTTCCGTTATATTATGTTGCATCACCTGTTGCACAACCTTACATTATTTTGCACTACGTTATAATAATGATTATAATAATAATAATAATAACAATCGTAACTTAGATTTTTATAGCACCTTTCAAGGCCCAAGGCCGATTGACAGAGTAAGAACACAAATAAATAAAACATAAATGAAAACAAGATGAGACAGAATGAGGACGGCCATGTTGAAGGAGGTTGTAGGAGATGAGGCAGGTAGCGGCCACAGGCCTTGAAGAACAGATGGGTTTTCACCAGTTTCCTGAACGTGTCCAGAGATGGGGCTGTAC
>NW_019524219.1:45956-47126 GCF_002814215.2 Seriola lalandi dorsalis
GGGGAGGTCAGACATGTACTGAGTGCGAGACAATGGAGGGATTTGTTATGTTGCGTTACACTACACTCAGACGTTAATGAACTTTTCCTCGTTATGTTTTATTTGCCGCAGCAATTTGTCAGTACAGAATCATCAGGTCTAGGAGACGGGGCTCGTCTCCGTCTGTCCTGAGCTGTCGGGGTTAAATAGCACCACTTCCTGCTGAGGGTGGAGCTTCCTCAACAACCAGCAACACAACACTTTTCAACAGAGGTTAAACCCACAAGTTCAGACCTGACATGATACACACCACTGATATACACACTACACACAAACACACTACACTAATATAGACACACACCACACAACACAGAAACACAGACTCACTTTATATTAAGGTTCTTGTAATAAGCGTCGGTAATAAGACCTTTATAAAACTAAAACAACTATAAAATCAGATGCTCATTAACATCATGTGTTTATCAATAATATAATCTTGTTTATTGTTAAATTATGAAACATAAATATCTTGTTAAAAGATCAATAAAGGCTTTATTACCTGTGTGTTTTGTATATTACATAACTGATTATTACTGATTATGTTGTTGTCCTGGTGAAGCCGTTTACTGTTTGTTAATGCTTCATATAAACTAAACATCATCCGTGTAAACCTCATACTGAGATTCAAGGTAGTGGAGTCAACACCATGTATGATGATCAGTGGCACGGCTCTTCATCTGTGGTGAATTCACATGAGAAATATGTTTCATGTGAGAGAAATTGGGTTTTTATGTACTTGTGTTTTAAAGGGTCAAAACACACACACACACACACACACACTCACAAATGTGACAGTGAGTCCCGGTGAAGGTCTGTTGGCATGTTTCAGTCCTGTGTGAAGGTTACAGTCAGGATGTAGAGGGTGGAGATGTTCCACTCTCCCTTCCTCCTCTTCCTCCTCTTCCTCCTGACAGGACAGGATGTCAGAGGGAGGAGGAGGAGGAGGTGTAGCAGCCCTTCCTACTAAAGGAGCAGCACAGCTAAAGAGGACGTGAATTTAAACACTAACGATTGACACTAATGATTGAATGACTTTCCTTTACATCCAAGTGAACTCTAAGGAGATAGTTCAGTTGTTCTGAACTACAAGCACAAACAGTTCAAACCCAGAGAGCTGCCATGGTAACATCA
>NW_019524219.1:47748-51333 GCF_002814215.2 Seriola lalandi dorsalis
AGATGTTTAGCAGACATTTGGGAGATGTTCAGCAGATGTTTAGCAGACATTTAGGAGATGTTCAGCAGATGTTCAGCAGACATTTAGGAGATGTTCAGCAGATGTTTAGAAGATGTTTAGCGGATATTTAGCAGATATTCAGCAGATGTTTAGCAGACATTTGGGAGATGTTCAGCAGATGTTTAGCAGACATTTAGGAGCTGTTCAGCAGATAGTAGCCGATGTTCGCAGATGTTCAGCAGACATTTAGCAGATGTTTAGTGGATGGTCAGCAGACATTTAGGAGATGTTCAGCAGATGTTTTAGCAGACGTTCAGCAAACATTCAGCAGATGTTCAGCGGATGTTTAGTGGATGTTCAGCAGATGTTCAGCAGACTTTTAGGAGATGTTTAGAATACGTTCAGCAGACATTAAGCAGATGTTTAGCAGATGTTCAGCAGATGTTTAGCAGATATTCAGCAGACGTTTAGCAGATGTTCAGCAGACTTAGGAGATGTTTAGAATACATTCAGCAGACATTCAGACTTAGGAGATGTTTAGAATACATTCAGCAGACATTCAGCAGATGTTCAGCGGATGTTCAGCAGATGTTCAGCAGATGTTGGATTTTTCTCACAACCAGAATCTTGGTCTTTTATCAGTCAAGATGACGTTGCATGAGACTTTTAAAAGACATGGATTTTATTCAACAACAGAACTTAAATAACATCAAATTGTTGTTGACATCAAACAGAATTTTGGTCACCTGACATCAACCAACCTATAATCAGCCAAATATGGCCAGCTGCCTGCAGGGGATGATCATGTTCTGGAGGAATGAGCTCAGTGAAATGTATTGTACATATTTCCTCTGTGGAACCAAAGTTTTACATACACACATATATATATATATATATATATATATATATATATATATATATACACGTATGTGTATAAAACTTTGGTTTGTTACCAACCAGAGAATCCGTTCTGTACAGCCTTTATTTAAACTTTGATCTCTGTTAGTTTTGGATAAAGTTTGGATGAAGTTCATTTCACTGATCTTAGTAGGTGTTTTCAGTACACCTCCTCTTCCTCCTCCTCCTCCTTGGATGTTTTCTCCTTCAGGTTTATTAGAACAACTGACCATCTGGGATGGACTCTGGTATTTCCGACAGTCACCAGCACTGAGAGCTCCTTCACTATGAAACCCCCAGAACAATAGAATAGAAGGAAGTGCTGCTTGCTGACTTTTCCTCCCCACAAAGACGCACTTCCCCTCCACACTTCTACTCTGTTCATGTGAAGCTGGAGGACACATGAGAGCTACAGCAGAGGAACATGGACGCTCTGTTTATGGTTTTATTTCTACTCCTGAGGCTCAGCTGTGTGTGTAAGTACAGCACTAACACTGCAGGGACCATGTTTGTGATCAGGATGAAGGTTTCAGTCATGTAACAGTTAGACCGAACCTCCTCAGACTCTCATTCGGATCCTGAGAGTCCTGGTTCCAGTGTGAAGACTCTGTTCAGTCAGGACTCAGAAAGTTAAATTATTGATTATTTCCATTATAGATTCATGGTACCACTTTACTATAAGACTACCCTTATAAAGGATTTATAAATGGTTTATAATCAGGTTATTAATATTGTTGTTAACACTTTATAAATCATAAACAAACAATTATAAACAAGTTACAACAGTCTTCTCAGCTGACGCTTCCTACTTATTAATCTAATGAGCTATTACCATTTCTAACTGGTAACAGGAGCCTCTTAGTAACTCATTAATTAACAATGATGTGTTTCTAAATGTTAATAACCGATCAATCAATGGTTGTAAACTGAGACGAAGATGATGAAGGGAGAATCACAGAGATGTGGACAGAGACTGAGCAGTTCACCAGGTAAAGGAAGGTCACACCTGAGTCACACCTGAGTGTTAAAGCCGAAGAAGAGGAACCAGCAGAAATCACCTCCATGTTCATATCTGATCAACAGCTCAAGCTCAAGGTAATCAATACTGCCAAGGCCTCAGAAGATGAATCTGGTCATGTGACGTGATCATGTGATCTGCCATAATTTGATCTGCCAGATGAAACGTTTTGACCATTAAGGTGCTGACGGGGGTTAATTAATAATTAATTAGTAACTGAACAAACGTGATGAAGCAGCAGCTACAGACGCTGATGAGAAAAAGAGACGAGGCTGAACAGATCAGAGACATGAGGGATCACTATTTGGCAGGAAACAGCTCACTATTGGCCTTTTTATCTAATGTGTTATAAGTGATTTATAAAGTGTGAACAAGCTGATTAATAAACTAGTTATAAATCATTCATAATCCTTTATAAGGGCAGATTTATTGTAAATTCAATTCAAATTCAATTCAAACTTTATTTATAGAGCGCATTTCATGCACAAGGCCGACACAATGCGCTTTACAGCATACAACAAAACAATAACAAACAATACAAAGCACAGAGTAGACAAGCACACACACACACACACACACACACACACACACACACACTCAATCAAACGCTGTTGAGAAGAGAAAAGTTTGTAACCTATTTTTAAAAAGATTGACAGGGCAGTCTTTACTGCCTCAGGCACAATTGGTACAGATTCATCTGCTCATTATTTTATTGACTGATTGCACAAATTCAGGAAACAGTGAGAAAAGCATCAGTTACCCAGAGTTCATAGCGCAATTTTCATCGGACACAACAGGCAACAACAAAACAATCTGAATTGAAAAATCTAAATGAATTAAAGTCATAAAAAGGAAAAGCAGCAGATCTGTAGAAATGACTTCATCTATTATTAAACTAGTTATTAACAAAGTACAAGTACCTCAAATCTTTACTTCACTACAGATCAACACACTGCAACGTAAGAAAACACATGCAAACACACAAAACACAAGAAAATTCAGAAAACATCTTCAATTTAACAGCACAGACTGCAACACAACAAACACACAAACACCACGGAAACAAGTGTTTCCAGAGGACACTAAAAAGGTGGGACACGCCCGTTGTTAAATGGTTTGTGACTTTTGAATGAAAGCATTGAACACTAAGTGCACGTTGATGTGTTATTATACGTGTGTTATAATACATGTATTATATGTTTTATAATTCATCCATGCAATGTGTTTGTGTGTGTTGTTTTGTTGTGAGTATTTGCAGCTCATGTTGTCAGATTGAAGACGTTTTCTGATTTTGTTTCAGGGTCTAGGGGAGGACCAGGATCTGGGGGGGCCCGGGGTCTAGGTCTAGGGGAGGACCAGGGTCTAGGGGAGGACAGGGTCTAGGGGAGGACCAGGGTCTGGGGGGACCCGGGGTCTAGGTCTAGGGGAGGACCAGGGTCGAGGGGAGGACCAGGGTCTAGGGGAGGACCAGGGTCTAGGGGAGGACCAGGGTCTGGGGGGGGCCCGGGGTCTAGGTCTAGGGGAGGACCAGGGTCGAGGGGAGGACCAGGGTCTAGGTCTAGGGGAGGACCAGGGTCTAGGGGAGGACCAGGGTCTAGGGGAGGACCAGGGTCTGGGGGGGGCCCGGGGTCTAGGTCTAGGGGAGGACCAGGGTCTAGGGGAGGACCAGG
>NW_019524219.1:51826-52969 GCF_002814215.2 Seriola lalandi dorsalis
GCGCCGGCGTGGAGCTGCTACGATGCCGAGGGAGCCCTCGGATTGGCTGAGACACACATGTACCTGAAGAAACTGGGGCCATGGGTGGTGGTTGGAGGAAACCTGAAGACTTCAGAGTGGAGGAAGTACAAGGTGGACTCAGGAGGGAATCAGCTGATGACGTCTTTATGCTCCAAGACAGGTGAGTTCAGGAGGTCCTGTGTTTATTGGTTATTTGGTTGGTTGGTTGGTTGGTTGGTTGGTTGGTTGGATATTTACATGAAGATGTAACAGATTTGCAAATTATTCATGAAATCTAACCTCTTTGTTGTTCATAAAATAAACCTTCCCATCAGCCTCAGCTGGACATTGTGTCTGCTGCTAATTACCTCATGCTAACAATCCCAACATGCTAAACTGAAGAAAACAGCTCTGCAGTGATTCTCCTGACACGGACTTCCTGTCTGTTCACTCAGTCAGACAGGAAGAACGTCAGCGGTGTTCTTCCTGTCTGAGTTACAGTCATAGGCAGCACTCAACACTGCCTCATATATAACAGATATATCACATATAACATATATATCATATAGTATAATATACTTTATATATCAGACACATCTGAGCCAGCACTCAACACTACTATATATGATATATGATATATAACACACACAGTACATCATGTATATAACATATATCATATATCACACATATCACACATATAACACATTTATACAGGGAAGGACAGTAACAAAGTACATTTACTTCAGTACTGTACATGTATTTTGTTCTTTACCTGAGTTTTGTTGTGATGGTTCCTCCTGTACACTTAAAGACGAATGTTGTTCTTCTAATTCCACTACTCCACTACACTAACTCTTACTTTGAAGCCGAGCTTTTATTCAGGGAATGAATGTTCTTTTATTTTGAAAATGTGATAGACCATAAACAAGAGACTCCTCCACTGTCAGTCATGGCAGAACCTGTCAGCGTCCTAACGATGGAAACATCACATAAAGATTCTTCACAGAGACCATGGTCTGATCTGAAGTCTGTTTGAAGCTTTAAGGAAAGATTCATTTAGTTTGAATGTTTGACGATCCTTTAGTTGGGTCTTATGTCCATGTCTAGTCTGTTTATTCTCCAGGTTCTACAATCATCAGTCAG
>NW_019524219.1:54130-54753 GCF_002814215.2 Seriola lalandi dorsalis
AGACCAACACGGACCCTGACGTCTCCAGCTCAGTCTCTAACACCGCTGCAGTGGATCTGGACCACGTCACCAGACATCAGACCAACACGGACCCTGACGTCTCCAGCTCAGTCTCTAACACCGCTGCAGTGGATCTGGACCACGTCACCAGACATCAGACCAACACGGACCCTGACGTCTCCAGCTCAGTCTCTAACACCGCTGCAGTGGATCTGGACCACGTCACCAGCTCAGTCACTGAGCTGTCGGCTTTAAACCGGACCCACTCGGTCTCATCCAATCCGGCTGAGTCCGCCACCGACACAGCAGAAAGTCCATCAGGTACCAACGTCCCTGAACTCAGGACTGAGTCCAGGACCTCATCAGTGCAACAACAAGTCTCCGCAGAGTCCTCAGAGTCCACGTCTTTACCTGGAAGTGAATGGACTGTGACCACCGCTGAGACTCTGATCTCATCTGGTGTCTCCTTCACCTTTAAGGACTTGACTGATTCTGGTTCATCAAACCACCATGAGACAACCACTGAGAATTCCACCTCCACAGCTGCACCTCCACCTGCCACAGCTCCTTCACCTACAGCAACAGGACAGACATCCATCATGGAGACAGATCCAGCACCTACC
>NW_019524219.1:54773-55167 GCF_002814215.2 Seriola lalandi dorsalis
GACTCCACCCGCCACCACCCAGACTCCACTCGCCACCTCCCAGACTCCACCCACCACCTCCCAGACTCCACCCGCCACCACCCAGACTCCACTCGCCACCTCCCAGACTCCACCCACCACCTCCCAGACTCCACCTGCCACCACCCAGACTCCACCCGCCACCACCCAGACTCCACCCACCACCTCCCAGACTCCACCCACCACCACCCAGACTCCACCCACCACCTCCCAGACTCCACCCGCCACCTCCCAGACTCCACACACCACACACCAGTTTCCACCCATCACCTCCCAGACCCCACCCACCACACACCAGAATCCACCCACCGCCACCCAGACTCCACCCACCACCTCCCAGACTCCACCCACCGCCACCCAGACTCCACCCACCACC
>NW_019524219.1:55678-61153 GCF_002814215.2 Seriola lalandi dorsalis
TCCAACTGCTCAATCCACGTCTCCAACAGCCAGGGCATCAACGGTCCCGCCCACCAGTCCGACCAATACACCTACAACCACAACCAGGAGCACTACAACCATGACGACCACCATCCAAACCACAGCGGGTTCAACCACGCCTGCAGCTACAACAACAGTGACGACAGCTACACCTCCGACCACAACTTCAGGAGTCACAGCTACACCTGTAAGTGCTGCTCCTTCACCTCTGTGGCTCTTCACTGTTTAATCATTTCTGATTTCACCACAGCTTTTTCTTAAAAGTTCTGTTGTTTTTAGAAGTTTGTTTTTTTTGGGGGGTTTTTTTTGCAATGAAACTGTGGGAGAAAATAAACATGTCTGAATATAAAGTTGTTGTAGGGAAAAAGAACAAGAGATTCTGCTCCATCTTTATCACAGGTAGAGCTGATCTTTAAAATCACCTCATCAATTTAACAATAATAACGTAGAGCTTTAGTGTGACTTGATGCATGATTGACATTTGGAAATCACACATGATGTTGCAGCGCTACAAAACTATTTAACCCTTTCATGTTTGAATGTCTTCACACGGTCTTTAACAGTGATGTTTGTTGGTGAATGTGACACGTTCATGTCACACGTGTCTGCAGCTTCACAACATGCGTCAACATCACAAACAAGGAAGTAAGTTTGGTGACATCATCAAGGTTTTGATCAGGGACTGATGTGATTGGTTCATCTGGAGGAAAACACTAATGCTTCAGCAGTTTAGTTGAAGAAATCAGCTGAACTTTGAATGGAGTCTGGTAGGGAGGCTCTGACTGATGAAGAGGAGTTAATGATGAAGAGGAGTTAGTGAGGCTGTGTCTATAATTAGAGCCTGTGTGAGGCTGCTTCCTGATTGGATAACTTTCTCTCAGTCATAACAATGGAGGACTGATGGAGCTGGTTTGATGCTAAAGGTCGTCAGAGAGTCCGAGGCAGCAGGAAGGAAAGCAGGGTGGGGTGGCGGTCTGCAGAGTCCGCCTCTCCTGGTCTCAGAATAGTGTAGTTTAGACATCGATGGATCCTCAGAGAGACGAGTGTCTGGCCTGGTCCTTTAACGTCTCACCTGAGACATGAAGAAACCAGGTGTGTGAGGGAGGGAGGATGAGGATGTAGACGTGGTCAGAGTCTGGACTGACTCGTGTCTGTAAGTTCGGTATGTCAGCTGACCTGGGTCCAGACCGGATCAGATCAGATTTACGATCTACGAACGATGCTCAGATGTTTGATCCTCGGTTTGTTCTGGAACGTGACTGCGGTGAGTTCACGGATCCAGATTTAAAGGTTTCTAAAGTAGCTTAGACCAGGACCAGGGTCCTGAAGAAGGGGGTGATAGTGATGTCATCAACGTGGCAAATTGAGCAGCTGATGTGACTGACTCATGTTAATTATTATCTATTTATTTACTTGTTTGTGTGTTTGAGGGGCGGGGTCACATGTTCGGACATCTCTGTAGAGCGCCCTCTCCAGATCAGAGCCGGTGTCACCTCAGCCTGAGACCAGAGTCCTCCTCAACCTCTGTGACCTCAGCCACTGAGGGGTGGGTGTGTAGGAGTGGTGTTCATCTGAGTTGACGTGACTTCCTCTTTCAGGTGCTGACCTCCACAGTTTCCCGCTGCTCTGTGAACGTGACGGGGGTCAGCTCCGGTTTGGACTCGGCTGTAGTGACGTTGACCTCCGGCGGCCCGTCCTGTAACTTCAGTCTGGTTCCTGAGGACTCTGAGTCCACCGACTGTGACCCACATGGAGAGACCGGGACCAGCTTCATCTGTCGGGTCGGGGGTCTGGAACCCGGGACTTTGTACCGGTTCACTGTGATTTCCAGGACGGATGGAGAGAGGAGCAGCGTGTCGGTGCGTACAGGTAAGAACTCACCTGGTTCTTCTTCTTGGGTTTGGTGAAGCTGATGTGACACTACTGAGCATGTGCAGAAGTGTCATCATGTTTAAGACTGTGTCCAGGTCTGCTTCAACAGTTTGACCACATCTAAGATTGTTTCAGTCCACACACACGCACACACAACGCGCACACACACACACACACACACACACACACACACACACACACACACACACACACACAACACACACACACAGGTGAAGGTCTTGGTTCAGAGCTCTCAGCTCTTCAACAATGGTCTTCATCTCATCTCAAGTGTTTGTTTCCAGAACACCCCCCACCCCCACCCTGTCCTCCTCCTCCCCCTCAGCCACTTCCCTCCTCACATTGTGAAAGGCAGGATACAGCAGGTCTCACTGCCACTGTTTTTACAGACTGAGGCTCAGACCGAAGAGTCTGATCTGGATCGGACTCAGATCATCACAGATTCGATAAACCACATGTTTTTATTACAGTGACATCTGGGGCCAGTTTTAAACACCTTAAGATAAGATTCTCTATAAAGTCCAACTTAAGGTTTCCTTAAAATGTTCACTTAAGTATTGAAGGTTTTCTCCTTATCTTAGTCTTAAACTGAAGGAATCACTTAAAGTCAGTTCACACCAAACTAAAGGAGAGTTTTCCGCGATCTGAAGAACCTGATGGAGCCTAAACCAGAGGAATTGATTTGTGTCTATAGATCTGATCAGTCAGTTAATGGTTTGATCTGGTCACTCCTCTCTCCTCAGCTGTTAATGATCGGATGTTATCTGTGGATCAGATTTACTTTTCAGGACATTTTCTTTGTTTTCTTCTTCTCTTCTTCTGAACTGGCTGGTTTTCTTTTCTACTGCCATTTTTTTCTTCTGGTCGACTTTGTGAGACGATACAGGTGAGATGTTCACAGGTATCACAATGGCAGCAAACAAATGGTCTCCATGGGAACTGTAGAATTTTGCTGCTGTAAAACCTCTTTCTTTGCTGTAAATGCCTTAATGTTTCTCCTTAACTAAAGAAACATTATAAGAGATTGAGAACAACTCCCTCTTCAGGTGTTTTGTTCCTTATATCTCTGACAGGTTTCAGCTATAACTCTGAGAACAGACTTTAACCACACTGTGTGACTGTGGTTACCATGGTATCAGCAGATTTTACACTGCGTTGGACTGTGGTGGACACAGTGATCCAGGACACGCTGTCCTCGGCTGTCAGGGATCTGCCAACAGGAAACCGTGAAGTCTCCTCAGGGAGGAAACCATTATGAAGACAGGTCAGGGTTCAGGACTGACTCCTCGTCCTGCCCCTCCCTGTCTTTTTTTCTGTTTCCTGTCTGGACTCACAACATCTCCATGGAAACGTCACATTCTTCAAGAAGCTGAAACAATCTTATCGAAGTCCCCCATCACTGCTGGACCTTACAAAGACCGGATACGCTGTAAGACCTGCATGTGCCCAGTCCGACACACCAACATGGTTAACATCTACACAAGACAGGACCAGATCTAACAGGACCAGGTCGGACAGGACCAGGTCCGACTGAATCAGGGTCAGGTTATACCTGATCATTATTATTATTATTTGTTGTTATTGTTTGTTTACAATTGTTTAAAGACAGAAAAGCAGTAAAAAAATGTTTTGTATTTTCGTTTTTGTCTGATAAATTATTAAAGGTTCAATAAACGATCGTTGTGTGTTATGAAAACACAACAAGAAGCTCAACTGATGACCATAAGACCACAACATTTGCAAGTTAGCTATCATTAGCATGTCTCCTGTAGCCATCACTTATGAAAACAGTCTGTAACATTAAGGACCATAAAGTTACTGACACATGGAGGAGAAAAAAAAACAGTTCAGTCCAGCTGGAGCCTTTAGCAGCTTGTAGGGTTCTCCTCTCAGTAAACCAGACCAGTATCTGCTCCATAGGTGGACTGGGACAGAAATTCAGCCTCAAACTGATCCACTGGGACCAGCCACACCAATGACACTGACGGATCCAGTAAAGACACTGATGGAGCCGGTGAAGACACTGATGGAGCTGTTAAAGACACTGATAGAGCTGGTAACGACACTGATGGAGCCAGTAAAGACTTTAAAACCTTTATGGATGTTTTGACGGTCCAGTGGCCGACCAGGATCGGAGCCGGTAGTCCTCAGTCCATTCCGCCTGTGATCTGGTCTCATCTCTTTCTGCATCCGAGGCCTTTTTAGATGAAAACCTAGTTTCTTCTTCAGTGGAGGAAATTCTGGAAGGTCACTTTCACTTGAACGCTGACATCACACCTGTGGGCGGAGCCTGTGTGTTTATAAATGCGGAGAGGACCAGCAGTTAAACAGGAGGGACTCACATGCACAAGCTACCAGAGCAGCAACGACTAGAGAAACTTAGATGACATCACATATGGAGAGGATGTGGCTTCATTCTCATTACTCCACTATAATAGGATTAATTAATTAATTAATACATTTTTCTGATTTATTGATTGTTTCTAGTGAACCTCTGACTCACAAAAAAAGGTGGATCCTTCATCCCAGGTTTACCTCTAGTGAACCTGGGATCTAGAGTCCCAGGTAAACCCTAACAGCCTCCTTTCCTGTCTCCTGTCTCTTGTCTCAGACCCTGTTGGTCCAGCTCATGTGGAGGTCCAGCTGGACCAGGTTCAGTCTCAGTATAAAACTCTATCTGCAGTCAACACTGATTCTTCGGGTTTGAGGGTGTTCTGGTCTCGCTCTGCCGGTCATGTGGACTGGTATGATCTGAGTCTGGAGGACACCAGCTCCGGATCCACCTGCAGTACTAGTGTCATGGGATCTGCAGCCCCCGAGTTTAGGTTCAGCTCCCTGGTCCCTGGCACTCTGTACACAGTTAGCGTTGTGGCTATAGCCGGGAACAGGAGTGCTGCACCTGTCCACACCACGGCAACTACAGGTGAGGTCCACCTCCAGGTGTATGTGTCTGTGTGTAGACAAGGTCTGGTTTTATCTAGACTCGAAATTCACCTGTTTCCATCACTGTACTTTAACTCGTCGTACAGTATTGTTTATAGTCGGTACTTTAACTTGTTTTACTGAGGTCTGAAAACTTCCTGTCCCTCTACTCGTTTCCCTCGTCCAGCTCCCTCCTCTGTCAGTGGCCTCCAGGTGGCGTCCTTGTCCTCACGCAGCCTAAGTGCCTCCTGGCAGGGGGGTCTGGGCAGAACCGAGCGGTTCAGGGTTCTGCTGACGGACCAGGACAGGGTTCTGTTGAAGAACATCACTCTGAAAAACACAGAGACCTCCGCCAAGCTGGACGACCTACAGCCAGGGACCCTGTACACTGTCACCGTGATAACAGAGGCAGTGGGCCTGCAGAGCTCCACCTCCAAACAGGCTGTCACAGGTGTGTATTATGGGATGTTTTTAAAGTTCTGCAGTGTTTTCAGAATAAAGCTGCTTTGTGTTGTGTCAGTAATTAAACAGTGTATAACAACATCAACGACTGCATATCTGCACATAAATTTCAGCTGTCGCAGCAGCAGCGTCTCACTCTGCTGTTGTTTCCAGGATATTTTAGGCCAACCACCCCATCCC
>NW_019524219.1:61173-74101 GCF_002814215.2 Seriola lalandi dorsalis
ACCCCTTCCTCTCACCACAGCTAACACCTCCCCCACCCAGAAACCAGTGAGTCAGACGGAGCATAGACTCTCAGCTGAGATTAAACACAACTGTGACTATGGTTTAACTCATGTTGTTTCACTGGCTCAACAGGTGAAAAGTCGTTGCCATAGTAACAGCCTCATCATTTCACTGCCGCTGCTAATTTAATGTAAATATCAGATATGAGTCTTGAGGAGAGTAAACGCCGGTGGTTCCTCTCTCAGTCCCAGCAGAGCTCTCAGGGCTGAGGCTGGACAACAATGGCAGCTCACACAGTCTGCTGGCCTCCTGGGCCTCACCTGAGGGGGGCGTGGACCGGTACCTGGTCACCCTGTCGGCTCTCGGATCGACCCTGCAGCAACATGTCCTGCCTCCCAATGTCACCCAGGTGGTCTTTGAGGGTCTGGCCCCCGGTCGCAGCTACCAGCTGTCAGTCCGGACCACAGCTGGAGGACAGAGTACAGAGACCAGGACCAGCGGGAGGACAGGTGAGTCAGCACCTTCAGCCCTGAGTATTGTCTGTAGATTTTCCTCTCAGGTATACACCCCCACCAGCCACCACCAGGGAGGGGGTGCAGGTCTAGTGTCAGGTTTTCAGGTCAATGTGAAATCATGTTGTGACGACAACGACAACGATGACTACAACCATAATGATTATGATGAAAATGGCAATTATAATGACGACTACAACGATTATGATGAAAACCACAACTATGATGACAATTAGGACGACGATGACTAAAATGACTATGCTGATGATGATGTTGTATTTCCCTCTGTGTTGTAAGTGCTGTATAAATAAAGTTTCTGCCCCCCCCCAGTGCCTGACCGGGTGGCGGCTCTCTCCTTGTCTCCTCTTGCTGATGGCGTGACCCTGAGGCTCAGCTGGACGCAGCCCACAGGTGACTGGGAGAACTACGGCATCCTGCTGAGGACGGACTCAGCAGTCCTGGTGAATCGGACTGTGGACAGACTGAGCAGACAGCTGTCCTTCTCCGCCCTCAGGCTCGGCCTGGTGCCGGGACGCCGCTACACCGCAGAGGTCACGGTGAACAGCGGCATTCTGGGGAACACAGCGTACTGCCATGGACGACTTGGTCAGTTCATGTTCACACTACGTGTTTCTACCAGGAATGTTTAGAGACCCACTGAGTTTGATATTGATCAATCACTGATCATCTTATTGATTCATTGATTTCCGGTTTAGTTTCACAATCTGCTGCAGTCAGTGTGATGTCACTCACCTACGACATCACTTCCTGTTTTTTTCTAGAAAGTGAATATAAGGAGCAGGTACTTAATGACTCTTTCTCTATTTCATTTAATCATTAGCATTAGCCTCTAACAGATAATTAAAGTGTTAGCATCACCTGTTAGCATCACCTGAGAAGGTGGAGCAGGTGCTGAACTAATGAAACTAATGGACATCCAAAGATAGATAGATAGATAGATAGATAGATAGATAGAATTATTTCCTAGCATGTGTCCATTAACTCATTGTTGATAATAATAATAATAATAATAATAATAATAATAATCTGGTGGACAGATGGAAAGTGTCAGGTGTGGAGAGATGAACACCTGGTTCACAGGTGGCTTGTTGTACTAATGTTGATCAGCTCTGAACCCCCCCCCCTCCCCCCCAGCTCCTCGCCCTGTGCAGCAGCTGCTCGTCCGTCACGCCGATGACTCCTCTGTGAGCGTCCTGTGGAGTCACCCAGACGGCGAGTGGGAGGGCTTCACAGCGTTCCTCAGACCTGCGGACACCGACACTGTGGTGGCTCAGAGGCTCCTCCCCTCAGAGTCCAGAGACTGCACCTTCAACGTCCTCACCTCAGGACGCCACTACGCCATCACCGTGACAACCAACAGCGGGAACCTGAGCAGCTCTGCCTCTGTGATGGCGTGGACCAGTACGTAGAACCAGTCCAGACCATCAGCACCACGTGTTGGTCTCAGAACCAGTCCAGGATAGGACTGTGAAGAGAGACAGGAAAAAAGTCCGCCCGGGATTCAACTGGGGATTCACTGTTCACTGTTCTCTAACCACTCAGCTATTGATTATAGACAGAGTATTGATTATCGATTAACCATGCACCTCACACACTGCATAGCAACAGGTGTAGCTGTTTATGTAGCATCAGAATTATCCAACACATATGAACAATGGCCTGACCAGATGTCGTCAAACGCACCAGAAGTCTCAGTTGTGGTGATGACATCACCATTAAAACACTAAACGCTTCCCTGTTGTGTCGGTTGTGTCGGAGGTTTGATCTCTGCTCCATGATCTGGTCTGTCGGTGACAGTTAGCTAACTGTTAGCGTAGCGCAACATAATAAACAGGGGTTCTAAACTTAAACAAAAATACAAACCGAAAGTGGTACAGTAAAAAAATATATTCAAAAAAGAATTCATAAATGAAAAAGTCAGTATCTTAAATTTAAGCACAAACTGATGGTTTTCACATGAGGTAGATGATACTCTGATGTAGGACTTTGCTTCCTTCTTAGAGAGGGTTTAGTTTTTAACACACTAATCAATTCTGACATAAATCCTGTTCCTGCTGTGGTGACCTGTTGGTCCTGGTCCTGTTCCTGGTCCTGGTCCTGTGTCAGTCCCACAGTTCAGCCTGTCTGATGATGGTCTCTCTGTCTGTGTCCGTCCTCTCAGGTCCGGCTCAGGTCGGCATGCTGCAGGTTTCTAACCTCGGCACCACTGACAGTCTGCGGGCTCAGTGGCGCCGAGCCTCTGGGGATCTGGACTCGTACGAGGTCTTACTGGTCCACGACAGCAGCGTCATCAAGAACGAAAGTGTGGAGGCCAACGCCATCAGTGTCGGCTTCCACGCCCTGAGAGCCGGAGCTCTGTACAGGGTGGTGTTAACCACGGTCAGAGCCGGACACACCTCCAGACAGGTGGTGGCAGAGGGACGCACCGGTAAGAGAAATCTGATTCCTCATGTTCTGCAGAGGTCAGAGGTCAGAAGTCAGACTGCAGAGTCACAGAGTTAATGACGTGAACTCAGTGATGTTACAACATGAGTCTGTTTTTAAATGTGAGACAATAGATACACTCATCCTCAGTGTGTGTGTGTGTGTGTGTGTGTGTGTGTTCAACTAAAAGCAGGATATTATTGAAAAGCAGGAATTTGTCAGGAATTTTCAGGAAGTGTCGACAACAACAATAGAAAAACCTTTCAGAGACTTCCTGTCAGGACGAGGACAAACTTCATCATTAAATTTAAACACTTTTCTGCTGCTGGAGAACATGTGGAGGAATGTTTCAGAGACAGTGGACACATGAGGACTTGTTTGAGTCACGATATAATAAGATCAAAGGGTGTGATATTACTGATGGTTGTTTCTACCTGCGTCTCTGACCTTCTTCCATCAGTCCCTGCAGCCGTGGGCGAGGTGACAGTCAGTAACAACGGTCGTATGGACTTCCTCAGTGTGTCGTGGCGTCCGGCTGCAGGTGAGGTGGACAGTTACCTGGTGACTCTGAGCGACCGGGAGAAGACGGTTCACACTCTGGCTGTTTCTAAGTCCAGTCCAGAGTGTGTCTTTAACTCCTTGGTGTCCGGACGCCTCTACAACATCTCCATCACATCCCGCAGCGGCAGCTACCACAACCACACCTTCATCCAGGAGAGAACACGTAAGTCCATCACTTACTTGACTGTTTTTGTGGTGTCGGACAGGTGCCACTGAGGGTCAAACTTCATCACTGAGTCTGGAAACAACAGCTGACTAAACATGTAATGATGTAATGATAATAATAATGATTGAACTTTATTTACACAGCAGGAGTTAAAACAGGAAATCATTAAAAAACTGGGAAAACGTTCAAATCAAAAACATTAAAAAGAACCTCTGAGGTAATTAAACGCTAAATTGAACAGGTGTGTTTTCAGTTGTTTAGAAACATCCACTCAGTCCATTCCTCTCATTTTTCTTGGAAGTGTTATTCCACAGTTGAGGTCACAGTGGGTGAAGAGCTTCCCCAGGTTTATTTTGGGGACATTAGGGACATTTCTGAATCAGCTGAAGTTTCTCAATTGACTTTTTTCGGAATACCAGTAAAAAGAGTGTCACAGTTTCCAGTCTGCTTGAAGACAAAGAATGAATGAGCTTCTCATCAGCTTTGTTAAGTTAAAAACAGACGCACTCTGGATACATTTCTTAGGAGGAAGAAAGCGGTCATGGTTACGTTCCTTATGTGGGATTTGAAACTTCAATCAGAGTCTAAAATTACATATAAATATGAAAGTTCATGTTGTTTTCCCTCGTCATGACGGCTAGTTATAGTCTTCTTACCCGCTGTCCTCTCTCAGAGCCGTCAAAGGTCCACAACCCGACAGCGACCCACGCTGCCCGGGATGACTACCTGAAGGTCTACTGGCGTCACGCTGCTGGAGACTTTGACCTGTACCAGGTGTTCATCAAACACAACAACATGTTCCTGCAGAACCAGACAGTGCTGAAGACGCAAAACGAGTGTGTGTTTAACGGCCTGGTGCCAGGAAGACTCTACACGGTGCTGGTGAACACGCAGAGCGGGAAATATGAAGCCAGCGCCTCCACCCACGGCAGGACCCGTGAGTGACCTCTGACCTCTGACCTACCTGCCTTTTACTGGGGTAAAAAGTTTAGTCTAAAGTCAGGAGGTGGCTCCTCCATGAAACTTTGACCTGCTCTGACCTTTAGGAGATCAGCCAATAACTGAATGGCTGATTAACATGGTATCTACACAGACCTGCTGGACCTGAACCAGATCAGGAGAGCTCCAAAGAGTCACTGTAAATGGTGTGTGGTCAGTTGGGACGATGGAAAGTGATCAGATTTTATTGATACCAGTGCCATTATTGATTCTGTTATTGCTCTAATTCTTTATTGATTTCTGATCAGTCTGTTTTCCGATGTGTGAGTGTGAAGCCTGGACTTTTACTTCCTGTTCACCATGAGTCTGACATCATTATTTTGCAACTGTCAGAAAAACCTGCATCCACAGCTGTCCTGATGTTTCCAGAGTGTTTATTCACATGATTAAATCAGACACACTGACTCCACCCCTTCCTGTTCCTGTAGTCCCATCAGCGGTCCGGTTCCTGGTCCTGGCCAGGCAGGGGACCGAGGACCTGAGGGTGACATGGTCCGCCGCTCTGGGTGACGTGGATCACTACGAGGTGCAGCTGTTGTTCAACGACATGAAGGTGTTCCCTCCCATCACTCTGGGCAGTGGCGTTGGGGAGTGTGTGCTGTCCTCGCTCACACCTGGACGCCTCTACAAGATCCTGGTTTCAACCTTCAGCGGCCCCAACCAGAGAGCCCAGTTTATAGAGGGCCGCACAGGTCAGGAGGGGGGAGGGACTGTTACATCTCACAACAGCTATCAGGGTCTGGGTATCATCAGATAATCCATGACTCATTTGTAATTTAAAACAACAAACCTGTGAGTATGGGATTTGTTTCAAAACCAAAATGGAAAAACTGTGATTCCTTTTATAATTTGTTTGATTTTTAATTTGAAACCAAAAATGAAAAATAAAATCATGTGACCTGTTTGTTTTCTGCCAGAAAATCTAATTTAAAAAATGGTCCAATTATGAACAGACAGGAAGAGGAAGTGCAGTGTAAAACAGTCAAAATAAAAGCCAGGAGGACATGAAGGTATAATATTAAGCAAGCACAGGATCTATAATGTAATGTAATGTTAGAAGACAGGTAGATGAATAAATAAATAAATGAACAGTCCAGTTCCAGCCTCAGGTCTTTGATTTCTTTATGTATCTGAAGCAGCTCCAATAATAGATTATTAGTCTCTGAGAGGAAAGACTCTGTAAATATAAACCAGGTGAGACTCTGTGTCTTCAGTTCCCAGCAGAGTGAAGAACATCCATGTCAGTAACAGTGGAGATAGCAGCAGTCTGAAGGTGAGCTGGACTCCGGGTCAGGGAGACGTGGACGGGTTCTCTGTGTTTCTGTTCAGACAGAGCAGACAGCTGGATGTCCGCCGCGTCCTCAAACACCAGAACGAGGTGACGTTCGGATCCCTGCAGCCCGGACAGGTGTACACTGTGACCGTCCAGTCTGTGAGCGGAGAGCTGGTCAACAACAACACTGCCTCAGGACGCACAGGTCAGAGCACACACCTGTACACAAATCTGTACACACACCTGTACACACACCTGTACACCCACCTGTACACACACCTGTAAACACACCTGTACGCTCACCTGTACACACACCTGTACACACACCTGTACACAAATCTGTACACACACCTGTAAACACACCTGTACGCTCACCTGTACACACACCTGTACACACACCTGTACACAAATCTGTACACACACCTGTAAACACACCTGTACGCTCACCTGTACACACACCTGTACACACACCTGTACACAAATCTGTACACACACTTGTACACACACTTTTACACACACCTATACACACACCTGTACACTCACCTGTACACTCACCTGTACACACACTTGTACAGTGTATGTTGTACTAAAGTTGGTACTTGATGATACCAACTTTCAGTGTAACAGTTTTCTATCAGCTGATCAATAACTAATAATCTCTTCAGTGTTGAAAACACTCAGATTCCTGAGTCTGGAGCTGTTTCCTCCTGCTGCTGTTTTTCACAGTAAAGGTTCAGGAGTGTATTCATGGTCATGTGAGTTAAAGAGAAGACGAAGAAGACTCTCTTTCTCTGCTGACATCTAGTGGCCACTCCATCTCCAGACCCAGTTTTTCTTTTCGTTTCTTTTTCCACCATAACCTCCAACAATCCCTACCTAATAGCCACCCTCCCATCCTGTGTCCAGTCCCCTCAGCAGTGACGGGGGTCCAGGTGGAGAACCTTCACACCACCTGCAGCCTCCAGGTGAGCTGGCAGGAAGCTCTGGGTGTGGCTGACGGGTACGTCCTGCAGGTTCTGGACAGCAGAGGTGGTCTGGTGACAAACTCCTCCCAGCTCTCTGGACACACCAGCTACAGATTCGACGGCCTCACCCCGGGAAAGAAGTACCGAGTCCTAGTCCAGACCACCAGCGGGGGGGTCCACAGCCCGGGGGTCAACGCAGAGGCTCGGACACGTAAGACTTCCTGTTTCTAACTCAAACAAGGTGGAATGGTTCTATAGCATCAGGAAGGTTTGGAGTCTGAATGTTAAAGAATAAAATCCATTTTTAAGGAAAAGATTCAGAGAAAAAAGATTAAATCTTTATAGAATGAAGAGATCATTTAAAAAAAAAAAAACATTTTTTTTTGACTATTTGTCAAGAAAAAAGATGGAAGGTTTCAGATAATAAAGTTTTAATGTAAAAAAAATCATAAAAAGTTGTCATTTTTACACAAAAAAAGTAATTTCTTAGAAAAATTATTATGAAATGGAAAATGATGTAAAAAAATACTTTGAATAAAATTGGAAGGTTCCGACAAAAAAGGGTTTAAGAGCAAAGTCAAAATTCTTTGACCAAAAAGGTTTCTTATATTTAATTCAAGAAAAGAAATTAAAACATTTCATGCAAAAAGACAAAAAGACAAAAAGACAAAATGACAAAAAGTCAGAAAGACAAAAAGACATAAAGATAAAAAAAAGAAAAAGAAAAAGAGAAAAAAAGACAAAAAGAGTGTTTCATGAATAATGTTTAAATATTTCCAGAAAGTCTTTAGAGAACATTGGTCTCTGGTCCATGGTGTTGTGTGGTTTTAGTCCCTGGTGTTATGTGGATTTAGTCTTTGGTCTTATGTGGTTTTAGTCCCTGGTTTTATGTGGTTTTAGTCTCTGGTCTTATGTGGATGTATTCTTGAGGTCTGAGCCCTGAACCTGGATCAGTCTGAAGTGTCTGCTGCACTGATACATATTGAACATGTACAGACTAAATATAGTCGGTCTTCTTCCCATCAGGCCCTGCAGCTGTCACCGACCTGGCCGTGAAGATCAACACCACCAATAGCCTGTCCTTCCTCTGGTCTCCACCAGAGGGCGAGTTCGAGCTCTACGAGATCTTCTTGTATAAAAGTGATGAATCGCTGCAGGAGAGACAGCAAGCCCAGTCCAGCAGTCAGCAAGTCTCCTTCCAGGGTCTCAGACCTGGTGCCCTCTACAGGATGGTCATCCTGACCCACAGCGGAGACCAGACCAACCAGACCTCCATCTTGGCCAGGACAGGTGAGGGGGGAGTGAACAGTTGATATGATTAAGGATGAGTCATGATCTTACAGATATTTCATTCACTGATCATGGATCAATGGTCATTGGGACCATGTCTCCTCCTCCTCCTTAGTCCCAGCAGCCGTGATCTCTCTGAGGGCTAACAGTGGAAACCAATCTGAGTCTCTGTGCGTGACCTGGGGGCGTGGCCTCGGTGATGTCAGTGGTTTCATGTTGTCTCTCTACAAACCTGACGACTCCAAACAGGCCGAGCAGCAGCTGGACTCAGAGGCCTTTGAGTTCGTCTTCTCAGACCTGGTCCCGGGTCGACTATACCGAGCTGAGGTCCTGAGTCTGAGCGGAGAGCTCAGCAACAGAGCCATCACCCTGGGCCGGACCGGTGAGATTGATCATTATTATTATCAATTAGATGTTGATCGACATCTAATTGATTTAGATAATCAATCAATGAATAAAATGATCAATCAGAGTTTGACACGTGGAGCTAGGATTTGGTTTTACTTTGTCATGAACAACTACATCACACAAACATTCACAACCCTCCTCCCCAAAAGCTCCCAGACCTCCAACCTCCTTCCTGTTCAGGGGGGTCACCAACACCTCCCTGGAGATCACATGGAGTGGTCCTGTGAGCTCCGACTATGACAGCTTCGACCTGCAGTGGACTCCTGTAGACCGCCTGTCCGTCATCAACCCGTATCACAGCCGGACATCCGGCAGCCGCATCCTGGCTGGGATGTTCCCTGGACGACTCTACACCTTCAGCCTCCGAACCGTCAGCGGGGACATGGAGGCCGGGGCCACACCCACGTACAGCACAGCCATCCACAGCAGCATCCGAACCAGTAGGTGGCAGCAGTTCACTTCACTTCACTTCACCTCATTTCACTTTACTTCACTTAATTTCACCTCAGTTTACTTCACTTTACCTCAATTCACTTCAGTTCAGTTCACCTGAGTTCACTTCAGTTCACCTGAGTTCACTTCACTTCATTTCAGTTCACTTGAGTTCACTGCAGTTCACCTCAGTTCACTTCACTTTACCTCAGTTCACTTCACTTAATTTCAGTTCACTTGAGTTCACTGCATTCACCTCAGTGCACTTCACTTGAGTTCATCTCAATTCACTTGAGTTCACTTCACTTGAGTTCACTGCATTTCACCTCAGTTCAGTTCACCTCAATTCATTTGAGTTCACTTCACTTCATTTCAGTTCACTTGAGTTCACTGCATTTCACCTCAGTTCACCTCAGTTCACTTCACTTCATTTCAGTTGACTTGAGTTCACTGCATTTCACCTCAGTTCACTTCACTTCATTTCAGTTGACTTGAGTTTACTGCAGTTCACCTCAGTTCACTTCAGTTCAGTTCACCTCAATTCACTTGAGTTCACTTCATTTCAGTTCACTTGAGTTCACTGCATTTCATCTCAGTTCACTTCAGTTCAGTTCACCTCAGTTCACTTCAGGTCACCTCAGTTCACCTCAGTGCACTTGAGTTTACTGCAGTTCACCTCAGTTCAGTTCACCTCAATTCACTTCAGTTCACTTCACTTCATTTCAGTTCACTGAAGTTCGCCTCAGTTCACTGAAGTTCGCCTCAGTTCACTTCAGCTCATTTCAGTTCACTTCATTTCGCTGCATTACACCTCATTTCACTTCAGTTCACCTCAGTTCATTCAGTTCACCTCAGTTCACTTCATTTCGCTGCATTACACCTCAGTTCACCTCAGTTCCCCTCAGTTCACTTCAGTTCACCTCAGTTCACATCAGTTCACTTCAGTTCAGTTCACCTCAATTCACTTGAGTTCACTTCATTTCAGTTCACTTGAGTTCACTGCATTTCATCTCAGTTCACTTCAGTTCAGTTCACCTCAGTTCACTTCAGGTCACCTCAGTTCACCTCAGTGCACTTGAGTTTACTGCAGTTCACCTCAGTTCAGTTCACCTCAATTCACTTCAGTTCACTTCACTTCATTTCAGTTCACTGAAGTTCGCCTCAGTTCACTGAAGTTCGCCTCAGTTCACTTCAGCTCATTTCAGTTCACTTCATTTCGCTGCATTACACCTCATTTCACTTCAGTTCACCTCAGTTCATTCAGTTCACCTCAGTTCACTTCAGTTGAGTTCACCTCAATTCACTTGAGTTCACTTCACTTCAGTTCACTGCATTTCATCTTAGTTCACTTCAGTTCAGTTCACCTCAGTTCACTTCAGTTCATTTCAGTTCACTTCAGTTCACTTCAGGTCACCTCAGTTCAGTTCACCTCAGTTCACTTCAGTTCACCTCAGTTCCCCTCAGTTCACCTCGCTTCACCTCAGTTCACCTCTCTTAACTGTTGGTATTTAATCTGCTGATGATGCGTTCATGGTCTTCGTAAATCCCTGTGTTAATGTCACACTCACACTGCTGTCGTCGTCTCATGCTGAAGAGCCGGGGCGAGTCCATGGCCTCCACTGTCGCCCTCAGAGCTCCAACTCCATCTCCTGCTCGTGGGGGCCTCCGGTGGCCGACTACGACTCCTACACCGTCGAGTGTCTCCTCCAGGACTCCCAGACGCTGGTTTACTCCAGACGCACCAGCGGAAATGCCACCACCTACGTCATCACCCAGTTGGAGCCCCACAAACGCTACACGGTCTCTGTGAAGGTGATCTCAGACCAGACGACCAGCGACGCGGCTCAGGACGACGTGGTCACCATGATTGACCGTAAGGGGGGCGGGGCATAAAGACCAGGGTCCAGCATCAGGCTTTATGAATTGCTCAGGTTTAGACCAGGACTTACTTTTTATCAAATCGAGTGTCAAATGAAGATTTCTAAAGCGCCCTGTCATGACTCCCCCAGGTCCTCCTGTCCCCCCCCTCAGTACCCGGGTCAGTGATAAGGCCGCTGTGGTTACCAAGTCCTCCATCATCTTCAGGTTCAACTGCAGCTGGTTCAGTGACGTCAATGGAGCCGTCAGGTTCTTCACTGTGGTGGTGACCGAGTCCGAAGGTACCGACACCCTGACAGCGCACCATAATCATATCTGATTGGTTGGTTCAATCTCAGCAGGCGGAGCCAGATTGAGCAAACACCTTCACATGCACTGATTTTAAATTCATCTTCCAACATTAACATACACAGTCAGTGGTCATTTAATCCTCCAACACCCGTACCTGCACCTTTCTTACCTGCAGGATTATGGCTGGAGCTAAACAAACCTGCTGATTTCACAAATATTAATAATAATGGAAAACAAGTGATGACATTAATATTTCATATTTTCTTTGTTAATATTTTAACCAAAGTTACAGTTAACCGAGTCTGTCTATGAAAACAGCTTTTCTCTTCCTGGCTCCACCCTCTGAGGTGCAACACAATCAGTGAGATTATTTTGTGTAAAAACTACATTGTCTCAATATTTATAGAAATTTAAATGTAAAGAACTTAGAGTTACTGAAGAACATGTTGCAGTATTTAAGGAAACTGGACTCTGACTGCTTTCCCCTGTCTTTCATTTCTGGAGGTGTTGACAATGTGCAGCCGGACCAGCAGCACCCTCTGCCCTCCTACCTGGACTATAAGTCCAACAGCTCCATCAAGTCCTACCAAACCAGATACTTCCACAGTAACTGCAGCGAGGGGCCCCACAGCTTTGAGATCAACGTGGGGACGGGGATGGAGTCACTTGGAGGGACCTGCGACCACAGAAACACAGATCCAGAGACCAGCAGAGACCTGAACCAGTTCTGTGATGGACCACTGAAACCTAAAACTGCCTACAGGTACTGAGCAGAGGGAGTTCTCACTCAGAACTAAAATCCAGTTTATTGTCCCAGTTTATTTCCAAAGAATTTTAACTGCAACATCATCAAAGTTATTTTTGTCAGTTACAACAGTTTGTAAAAAACAGCTGTGCTTAAAGTCAGTGAGAACGAGACTCTTTGTCTTTACCTTTGATTCTCCCCAACAGAAACCTGAGGAGGCTCCCTCTCCTGTAGTGACAGATGTGACAGATGTTGTCCTCACAAAGTAAACACAAGTAGCAGATAGAAAATACAGAACTTAATGTACTCAATAACATCATATGAGTAAATATGAAGAGTAAAAAGTATCATCAGCATAGAATCCTGCAGGTGTTTATTGTCGTAGAATCGCTGAGTTCAGTAGATGAACTGAAGCTGGTGTGTGCTGTTTGCTTGTGTCCCTCAGACTCAGTGTTCGAGCTTTCACTCAGCTGTTTGACGAGGAGAGAAGCGACTTCACCATGTCCTACCCTCTGTACACCGACACATACCTGTCCCTCCCTGTGGTCACCGAGGCCGGTGAGGACAAAACAGGAGGAAGGCTCTGTCTGTCAAACACTAGCGTTCATGCTAACAGCAGTCAGCTGGTAGGAGGGAAGAAAAAGCAGATGTTATCTGACTGTTTGTCTCCTGCAGAACCTCTGGGCGGCGTGATCGAGGGCGTCAGTGCTGGGCTGTTCCTCATCATCATGATGGTGGGGGTCACCGCTCTGCTCGTCTGCAGACACCGAGCTCGCAAAGTGTGAGTATCTACAGACACAGTAATGAGCTGCGGTAACGAGCTGATGTAACGAGCTGCGGTAACGAGCTGATGTAACGAGCTGCGGTAACGAGCTGCGGTAGCGAGCTGATGTAATGAACTGATGTAACGAGCTGATGTAACGAGCTGATGTAACGAGCTGCGGTAACGAGCTGCGGTAACG
>NW_019524219.1:74901-75577 GCF_002814215.2 Seriola lalandi dorsalis
GAGCTGCGGTAATGAACTGCGGTAACGAGCTGCGGTAACGAGCTGCGGTAATGAGCTGCGGTAACGAGCTGCTGTAACGAGCTGTGGTAATGAGCTGCTGTAACGAGCTGATGTAACGAACTGCGGTAACGAGCTGCGGTAACGAGCTGCGGTAACGAGCTGCGGTAACGAGCCGCTGTAACGAGCTGTTGTGTGTTTCAGTGTTGAGGAGAGAGCGGGAGTCAGGATGAGTGTGAGGAGAGAGAGAGCGACATCAGGAAGTCACCTGGGAATCAGAGGGTAAGAACGGTACTACTGTACCACTAGACTACTGTTACTGTAATACTACTATAATACTACCATATTACAACTATAATACTACTGTAATACTACTATACTACTCGAGTACAGTACAGTAAACCTGCTTGTGTTGCTCTGATGATTCTTCTTCATCATGTGGTTGTGACACTAACATCTGCTCCTCTTCCTCTCGTCTCCAGAAACCGTCGTATCTCCAGGTGAGACACCAACCTGCTGCTTCATGTCTTCACCTGAGACGTGTTCTCGTCTTAAACCTTCTGTCTCTTTCAGTCCCATCAAGATCCTGAACTTTGAGTCTCACTACATCAAACTCCAGGCAGACTCCAACTACCTGCTGTCAGAGGAGTACGAGGTAATCTACACATACAGCAGCTAC
>NW_019524219.1:76453-84152 GCF_002814215.2 Seriola lalandi dorsalis
TGTTTGTGCTCATCCAGGTGTCTCTGTTTAAGTGTGTTGGCTGGTCTGAGGTCTGTGGGAGGAGCCTCACTACAGTGACTCTGCCCACCAGACAACCGACAGCAGCAGATGAATCAAACAATAACTGACTGCTCAGGTGTGAGACATTCTTCTCCTTCTCTGCCTCCAGGTGAAGTGTGATCACTACTGGCCCTTTGACCAGGATCCTCTGTACTACGGAGACCTGATCGTCCAGATGTTGTCGGAGTCCGTCCTACCTGAGTGGACCATCCGAGAGTTCAACATCTGCAGCGTATGCTACCTTTGATTTCATCTCTACACCGTCGTTATCGTATACAAACCAGGAAATCTGAAGAGAAAGGATGTGGAGCTAAAATCATTTCGCCAGTGTTTGAACTTAAATTTCACGATATGATAAATAAATAATGTCAGAACGTCAACATCCTGAGTTAAAAGAAGTAAACTTTTCAGGTTCTGGGCCTGATTCTGGACCTGTTTCTGAAACTGTATATCTGTGTGTCAGGAGGAGCAGCTGAGCTTCACCCGCCTGGTCCGTCAGTTTCACTACACGGTGTGGCCTGATCACGGAGTCCCAGAGACCACCCACTCCCTCATCCAGTTTGTCCGGACTGTCAGGGACTACGTCAACAGGACTCCTGGATCTGGACCCACCGTCGTCCACTGCAGGTACAGAACATATATGTACTGTAAATAAAATACTGTATATAACCTGTTAGTTTACGGTCTCCATGACAACGTACAGAACAACTTTAAGATGAAGTGTAATTAAGTTTTATTTTGATGATCGATTACATGACATAAAAAATGAGTGTCCATGTTCTGAGATGTGATTTTGTTGAAAACGTCACATGACAAGTGTTTTCTGTTTGTTCTATCAAAAAAATCAAATCAAGAAAACAGAAATAAACTGGAGCAAGAAAAGAGATGTGATGTCATTGTGTGTGTGTGTGTGTGTGTGTGCGCATGTGCATGTGTGTGTGTGTGTGTCAGTGCTGGTGTGGGTCGTACAGGGACCTTCATCGTTCTGGATCGAGTGCTGCAGCAGCTGGACTCCAAGGACACGCTGGATATCTACGGCTCCGTGTTTGACCTGAGACTCCACCGATCACACATGGTGCAGACTGAGGTAGGACTGCAAGGCATTATGGGAGGTGTGTGTCTGTGTGTGTGTGTGTGTGTGTGTGTGTGCAGTCACACAGGTGTTTGTTTTTGTTTTTTTAATCCCTCACATTGTATCCAGAAACAGGTGACTGCATGTGTTGTTGTTGATGTTTACTGAACGTTGTGTTGTTGTTGTCTTGCTGTTGATGTTTACTGAACGTTGTGTTGTTGCTGTTGTCTTGTTGTTTACTGAACGTTGTGTTGTTGTCTTGTTGTTGTTTACTGAACGGTGTGTTGTTGTTGAGTTGTTGTTATTTACGCAGCGTTGTGTTGTTGTTGTTTACTGAGTATTGTGTTGTTACTCAGCGTTGTGTTGTTGTTGTTTACTGAGTATTGTGTTGTTGAGTTGTTGTTGTTTACTGAGTGTTGTGTTCTCCTGTTCTCAGTGTCAGTACTCGTACCTCCATCAGTGCGTCAGAGACGTTCTAAGAGCCAGGAAGCTTCGCAGCGAGCAGGAGAACCTCCTCTGCCCCGTCTATGAGAACGTGAACCACAGAGGTGAGTGAGGTCACAGCGGTTCAGTGACATCACAGTGACATAACAGTGAACTCATCCTCACACGTGTCTGACCTTCCTCCACAGAGATGCTGAGTTCCAGACGTTAATGTTTTTCTGAGACGCAGCAAATCTATTTTTCTACCACTGTTTATATTAGAGAGAAACTTTATGATTATTTATGTAACACACCTGTACATACACCTGTGTCATACTGTGTCTGTATATATCCTGCAACAGATGTTTTTTATAAGAGATAATGTTTCAAGCCTACAAGGCACATGACCAGAAGAGTCAGGTGAGTCAGAGGAGTCAGGTGAGTTAGGTGAGTCAGGGGTCCAGAGTCTGATCCTCTGTATGAAGCTGTGGTCTGATTCAGGACAGTGAGCTGGTGTCTGTGTCTTTAAGTTTATTTGTGCAGCAGCTTTCAACGAACTACACCTAAACTACACCAACTACACCTAAACTACACCCTCTACACCTATTCTAGCCCTGAGTGGTGTCTGCAGGTTTCCCTCTCAGGCTGCATACCTCCAGCAATAAGACAGAGCAGTAGATATTCTATTGAACCAGTAGTTGAATGATCAGTTAATACAAACAGAGCAGTAGATACAGTATTTATTTTATTGATCCAGTAGTTGATTGTTCAGTAAATAGAAACACCTGAATGAAAACAGCTGAGTGATAACAGGCAGGTAACACAACAGACACTAATGATGAGCAGGTGAGACAGGATGTTCATCAGTCTGTTCAGGCCTCAGTGTGTTGATGTCAGGTTGTTGTGTATCTGTCGTTGTGTATCAACATGTGTTTGTATGTAAGATATTATTATAATGTGTAACATGTATTTTTACTTCAATTCATTAAACAGCTGAGACCATGTAGAAATATTTACTCTGATTATTTATCAATCATCAATCAAGACGGTGACTTCACTGACATCACAGTCACAGTAAGAGTACATAATGTACACACTTTACACACAGTACACACTGATTTATACAGTGTGTACTGTGTGTAGTTGTGTTATATTGTGGTATTAGTACTTTTATGTCAGTACAGTAACACCCCCCCCCGTGTGTGTGTCCCGTACTCCACGGACTGCGCATGCTCGGTGCCGCAGGAGTTCAGCACATTGGAAGTGTCGGAAGTTTAGCAGCAGTGATTTAGCCCGACAGGCTAACAGCGGAGACTCGGTCCCACCGTCAAAAACTTGGTTTTCTGCCACAAAAAAGTGCGTTTGGACGGAACCTCCCACCCCACGTTGAAGCACGGAGGAGTATCGATGGATTTAAACCGTTTTTCGCAGTTTGATTGGCACAAACGGGGCCGTTAGAGAGCTTTGAAAGAAGTTGTGATTGTTTTTTGGCGCTCTGGCAGCGCAGAGGAAAGATGGAGGATCTGCGGGTGTAGCAGCGGCTAACGTTAGCTGGCTCCTCCGTCTACTGCCAGCGTCGGTCGGGGACAAACCTGAGCTGCCTCACCGCTGTGTGGAAAAGACTGGCCGCTGTGATTCAACACGCTGACGGGGCCTGGTGAGTACAGCTGGATGAAAGGAGCCGTGTTTTCACGTTTCTTTACGGGCTAGCGGGCGGAGAGCGTCGGTGTGTGGGAGCTAACTGTAGCTTTGGAGCTAATCAGCAGAAATGAGCGTTAGCTTATTGAAGCGTAGCTTCGTGCTAACTAGCTGCCATTACACACAGTTAGGTGACTCACACACCTAACACACACACACACACACTTCTGTCACAAAGTTAACGTTAGCCTGTCGCTACTCGGTGTAGTTAGTTAGTTAGTTAGTTAGTTAGTTAGTTAGTTAGTTAGTTAGTTAGTTAACTTATTCAGAGTCGGGGCTGGTAAACACCCTGACTGAGTGAAACACAAACACACATTAACTGAAATCAGTGGTTTCCAGCAGGCCTGCGGGGAGTCACAGTCAACACACAGTAAACGTAGGAGTTAATTTTTCTGCTGACACGTTAGTTAGTTAGTTAGTTAGTTAGTTAGTGATCGGTCAGAAGAGTTCAGTGATGCTTCATGTTTGTTTATTCTAGTAAAAACTCAGACTTTAAATAGATTGCAACTAATGATTATTTTCAATAATAATTAATCAGCTGATTATTATTATTATTATTCATTGATTGAAAGCTGTTAATCACATCATATTGATCAGGGAATGGACCATAGAAATAGAACTGATAGAATTCAAAGTGAGAAAGGTTTTTGATTCACAATTTAAAACAACATTAAAACAAAAAAGAAAGAAAGAAAAGCGTAAATGTTTCAGTTCAGACCGGAAAACGTGAACTTCAAAGACGATCAATACACCTATTATCAGGTCTATAAAAGTTCATCAGTAGTTATTTTTGTCCAGTCAGCTGTGCTTCATGTCACCATAATGACATGCTGGGTGATTGAAAGTGTCTTCTTGTCGCTGATGTGGGTGTCTGTCGGTGTCCAGGTCTCTGTTGATGTTTGCAGGTTCACTAAAGCATGAGCGTCCCTCAGGCTCTGAGGATGGGACCAGAGCTACCGGAGGCAGGATCTAGGTGAGCTTCTTGTCACGTGTCACTGTGATGTCTAGAGTGTTTTTCTGCTGTGGGTCTGACCTGTGTTTGTGTCGTGTCCCAGATGTCAGATGGTGCTCTGAAGAAGCCATGGGTAGCTGTCTAAGCTGTCCAGAGAAAGAGTCAATTCCAGATAATCATCAAAGTAAATTCAAGGTGAGTTCCTGCCTCAGCCTGTTGGAACACACCCCGGATTATTCACTGATGACTGTGAAGCTTCACAAACTTTCCACCAGTGAAACAACTTCACCCGACTCTAAACCTTTTCTCTCACTGTCATGTCGGTTCAACCCTGAAGCTGACAGCTGATTGGTCCGCAGCCTCTGAAACGTTCGGGGTGGAGCAGAAACATTTAAACTGGGTCATGTCCAACACAGACGTAGCGGCTCTGATACAGGCGGGATCAAACCTGTGACATTTCACACTGAATCCCACAGTGAGATGTGCACCTCCCTCTCTGTGCTCCTCCTCATCAGCTGCTCGTTATCTACATCAGTGAAGTGTCTCTAACCCTGACATGAGCCTTCTCTTCTCCACCGCTCTAATGATTCAATCAGTTGTAGAAGTAACAGCTAATAATAATATAATATTCATTATAAGCCAGTCCCTCTGTGATTTCAGGCTTTTTTTGGGATTGTTGCGGCTAAAATACTTGATTTCACCACAGCTTTTCTTAAAGATTGTGATGAATGTTCATGAGAAACAAGAGACTCTGCTCCTCATCTTAATCACAGGTAGAACTGATCTCCATAGAAACCTCATGAATTTATTCATTTATTACGTCGATGTTACAATGTAGAACAACGCAAATGTTGCTAATGTCTCAATAAGATTCACCAGTTTGAATCAAGGCGTCAGTAACGTGTTCTTACAGTTCAATCTTATCTTCCACCATCAACAGTGATGTCACAGTGACATTACAGTGATGTCACAGTGACCCTTCAGTGATGATGTCACAGTGACCGGTCTGTGCCCCCCTGTCTCTGGTCTGTGTCCAGGTGATCAACGTGGACGACGATGGGAACGAGCTGGGCTCTGGTGTGATGGAGCTGACCGACGCCGAGCTCGTCCTCCACACCCATCGCCGTGATGACGTCAGGTGGCCTTACCTGTGCCTACGGCGCTATGGCTACGACTCCAACCTGTTCTCGTTCGAAAGCGGTCGCCGCTGCCAGACGGGTCAAGGTACGTGTCACCTTAAACTGCTTGGTCATTACAGGGTGTCATGATGATGACATCATCCACAACATGTGACATCAGCAGTTCTGCTGACAGCAATGTTGACGCAGCTCAGAGTGAACAGGAGAAAATACTGCTCTGTGTCCACACACACACACACACACACACACACACACACACACAAAACACGACAGCCACAGTGAACCAGGTGTTTTTTCTGTTTCAAATCTACCTCACTAGTCCACTGGCATGTGAGGCATTCAGGGACATCTGTAAATTGTAGCTACAGAGAATAACCTGGGTTACCTCAGGTAAATCCTCCACCTGTGTGAAACTCTGAGCTCACTAACACAAACAAGCTATGACTGTTTAGTTACTAATGTTCCATTCAGGATATTTAAATATAATATTTATATAATATAGTTTATCACAGTGTCGCTCTACAGAATTATTTATCATGACGTCCTGATGACAACATCAAACTCTTTTGGGATCAACAGTTGTTCAGCTGCTGCTGCTGCATTCATGCACATCAGTAAATTTAAGCTTCTTATTGTAAAAGTGCAAAATCTCTAGTCATGTCAAAATAATAACTTGAAATTTGTTTTAAATAAATTTTTTGAATATTTTTATATATTGTGATTGCAATGTGATTATTTTTTTAAGTTCCTTATCTTCTTTATATTTCAACACAAGCATTAAATCGTTCTATATTATCATTAACACAATATTAGATAGATTAAACATAAACATGTCATGATGAAATTAGATGACACATGAATGGATATGAATGACATATTTTTATTTTACTAGTTCATTGACTGATTTGTAAACATGTCAAACTGTCATGCAGACATCATCTCTTCATGGAGATCCCAGCTGGCAAGCGCCTCTGTTATGGCTGCAATGTTTTCCCTGTGTGGTCGTCTGGGAGTGGGGCAGTCTGAAGGCAGCGAGCTTAGTGCTGTTGCCCCGTGAGGTAGCAATGATAGCAAGGCAGGTTCTACACAATACCTGACGCTGTGCAGCATCTTCTTTTTTAAAGCCGGAACGGTTGGATTGACACACTGCTCCTCTTGGACACTAAAGTTTCCGCAGGGCCGGGTTCAGGTCAAAGTGAAGCGTGGCATGTTGTTGCTCCATCCTTTAGCCGACGCCTCTACTCGTGGTTGCATGTCGCAGGACCAGAGTGCGATCGCAGCCTTCGCTGTTAGGAAATCGTCTTTTATCGTATCGCGATAAGATCACAAATGCGATTAATGGCTCCACCCTGTTTTAAGTCACATGTTCAGTGTGAAGTCTCAGTCCATCTGATCTTTCTACCTGTGCTTTCATCCACCTGAACATGACAGCACTCCTGTATACAGTATTAGTACTGCAGTAATTATCACCTCATTATCTATAATTGACATAAATATTTTAGGTATGTCTAGATAATCTTATAATTTCTATTATTCACTGATCTCAGTTCATCAGCAGCTCAGACTCATGATGTCATCACCTCCACCCTGATTCAAGGGTTCACAACCTTTTAGCTTGATTCAAAAAATCCCACTTCATCAGGTGAACCAGGTGAGGACGAGAACCAGAGCTGATGGTGGTCTGAGGACTAGAAGGAGAGGACCCCCCCCCCCAAAATAAATAAATACACACACACACACACAGTGGAACATGAACCTTGTTCTGTGTTTTCAGGGATCTTTGCCTTCAAATGTTCTCGAGCTGAGGAGATCTTCAACATGCTGCAGGAGGTGATGCACAGCCACAGCATCAGTGTGGTGGAGGAGGCGGTGCTGGAGCCACAGCACCACAACACACACACTCCTGCAGGTACACACACACACACACACACACACACACACACTAAACATCTGTTTTCATCTGCTGAAGAATACTGTCAGTAAACTGTGTGTGTGTGTGTGTGTCCTCAGCTCTGGGTTACTCTGTCCCATCGGTTCCTAACGGGGTGACGAGGATCCCCTCGGTGGGTGAGGCTCCGTCTCACCCCTCCAGCCGTCACCCGTCTGTGGCCAGCACCCGTCTGCCGTCTGTGGGGGAGGAGTCGACTCACCCTCTGCTGGTGGCTGATGAAGCGGTGAGGCTTTGATCACTGATAATCAATAATCAATCAATAACCAAGTCTGGTCCAGGTCTGTGTCCTGACCCTGTTGCCTGTGTCCAGGTCCACACCTACGTCAACACCACTGGTCTCCTGGAGGACCAGCCCAGTCCGCTGACCGTCACCACCCCCCTGGAGAGTCCCACCTCTCCCCAGT
>NW_019524219.1:84395-90854 GCF_002814215.2 Seriola lalandi dorsalis
GCCCCCCCAGCCGGAGCCCCAGGTGCTGCTGGAGCCTCAGGGGGTGCGGTTTGTCCTGGGCCCCACCCCCGTTCAGAGGCAGCTGATGGAGAAGAGACAGCAGGAGCAGAAGGAGGCCGAGGAGCCGCAAGAGACTAACGGCCACGCCGAGGCCCCCGCCGAGCCCGCTCCCCCGCACTCCAATGGCTCCTCCTCCTCCAACCCGTCAACAGCTCCCCGCCGCCATCGCCCACCCCCCCTCACTCCTGACCCGCAGAATGTCAACAACTCGGCCCAGCGGCGCACCGCCCTGCTGGACTACGAGAACCTGCCAGCGCTGCCGCCGGTGTGGGAGGCGAGGAAGCCAAGCTCGGAGGAGGAGGAGAATGGCGGTGGCCTGAAGACGCCGTCGATCAACGGCTACAACCACCACCCCCACCATGGCCTGCTGCACCACTCCTACTCCCATCCCCTGTCCGCCGCCCTCGAGCCCTCGCACAACTACGTCAACACGGAGAACGTGACGGCGCCACTCAGCGCCCATCGGCCGGACACAGCCCGCCGCCGCGCTGACGGACCCACCATCTTCAACTTTGATTTCCGCCGGCCGCCACTGCCGGGCCACGCCGAGCCGCCCAAAACCCTCAACTACATCGAGGTGGAGATGGACAGCGGCGCTGGGAACAAGGGCGCCTCGGACGGCAGCAACCCCCACACGCCCCGCCCCCCCACCCCCCCGTAAAGAAGGAGCGGCTGTTTGTCGCAGCCACAGACTCCACTTGAAAACAGGAAACATGACTTCCTGTGAGGTCACCTGCTCAGGTAGACCTGAAGAGGAACCTGGTCATAGAGCAGTGAATGATACCTCTGAGTCAGAGCGATGATGATGATGATGATGATGATGATGATGATGATGTAATAGACTCCTCCTCTTTATATGGTACAGATCAGTATTACTGAACAAAGCATTCCATTTAGCCTTTTATATGATTCACTACATGCTGCTGTAATTCACTATCTAAGGACCACAGTATGTTTCAGTATGTACAGTAGATCCTGGCACAATAAATGTCTGTGTTTTTATTTGTATCTGGACGAGACTACACTCTGTCCCCCCCCGGCCCCCACTTTAACACTCGGTCTGTCGCTCCAAGGGTCTCTAAATCAAAACAATAAGAGTGTCTGGTGATGTCATGGGTAGTGTGGGCTCATGGGAGTTGTAGCTTTCAGCTGCTCCTGGTTTGATTCAGTGGTTCAGGAGGTTTTTACTAGCAGCTGAATTTTCCACAGAGGTGTCGTGCACCAGCTGATTATTATACACACACACACAAACATTTGTGATGATGTAAGAACACAACTCAACAACATAGAACATAGATCTACTTTTTATTTTAATGTGGAAAGTTACAGATTATAACTGATTTAATTTTCTGTTGATTGATTAATCACAACAGCTCTACTTGGAAAACACCACCTTATGACTTTTGACATTTTATAAACTAAATTATTTATCAGAGACAACCTTGCTCCAGGGGTAATCAGCTGATTACTGATCAACATGTTTGATGTATAAGCAACTGATTGGCCTGATCATCTGAGGAGCCAACCTCGTCTTCATTTAATGTTTGACTTGAGATTCAAACGTTAAACCTTATTACGTATTGCTTTAGTATCAGAACTGAAACTCTTTGTTTGGTCCTCGGAGTCACTTCCTCCATCAGATGGTTCTGGTTTTGTGGGTTCAGGTCTGGAGGATCAGGATCAACCTGGGAAGACCTTCATCAGACAACGGTTGGCATGTCAACAGTGAACCAGTCAGTTTCAGGTATAGGTATAGTTTCAGGTATGCAGCTGTTTCCATGACAACAGGCAGCTCAAGAGTCCCAGGCCTACAGCTTCACCTCACTACAGGTGAGGGGGAGGAGCTCTGTAGACAGGTGTCAGTTTGATGTTTAAGACCAGAAAAATAAAACAAAACAAATCACATTTCAAATTAAATTTTGTTTTCACTGGACACGTCATCTGAATGTGTTTGGTTTTAAAAAAGCTGTAACTGCAACTGACCACATGGTGACGCTGTTGGGACCATCTTCCTGAGACTAATCTGAATCTGATGAGGATAAAAAGTTCATATTTTTTATCAGGAGAGAAGTTCCTGTTGATCCTCATGAAACCGTTGTCACTAAACGTATCTGTCTCACTGCTGATTAAAGTTTGATAAGTGACGAGGAGTGTGAAATACTGAAGAATAATGAGTTGTTCAGTGTAGAAACGTCATAGTATAAAGACAAAAGTAAAAAAAATGCTATAGTATTGTAAGTCATAAAAATGTCACAAAACGTCATAGTATATAAAAATGTCAAAAAAGTCATGATACATTATGTCATAAAAATGTCAAAAAACGTCATGATATATCAAAGCATAAAATGTATTATAAGTCAAGTTTCAAAAAAGTGTCTTAACATATCAGTATGTCATCAAAAAAATGTAATAGTATATTGTAAGGCATAAAAATAAAAAAAAAACAGTATATAAAAGTTTCAAAAAAGTCATGCACTAAGTCCTAAAATGTCAAAAAAAATATATAGTAAGGCATACACATGTCAAAAAATATGGTATAGTAAGCCATAAGAATGTCAAAAAAGTCATTATAGATTGTCATAAAAATGTCAAAGCATAGTAAAGTTTAAAAATGTCACAAAACGTCATAATATATCAAGGTGTAAAACCTCATAGGCATACAAGGCATACAAAGTCATAGTACAGTAAGGCATAAAATGTCATGTTTCATCTTGAAAAAGTCAGTATATATTATGTCATAAAAATGTCAAAAAACATGATATATCAAGGCATAAAACATATCAAGGTGTAAAACCTCATAGGCATAACATTTCAAAAAACCTCATAGTATATACAAATCTCAGAAAATGCTATAGTATTGTAAAGTATAAAAATTCTAACCCAATAGTACAGTAAGCCATGAAAATGTCAAAAATGCGTGATAGTATACTAAGGCATAAAAACATCAAAAGACATTATACTATAGTAAGACATGAAAAAAGGTTTAAAAAACTCAGTCTACTAAGGCATGAAAAAAGTAAAAAAAAAGTCATAGTATAATAAGAGTCAAAAAAAGTCAAACAAAAAGAGTCATACTATTGTAAGACATGAAAAAATTTTTTTTTTAAAAAGTCATAGAAAGTCATGAAAACATCAAAAAACGTCATAGTATAGTAAATCATGAAGACATCCAAAAAAGTCATACTATTGTAAGACATGAAAAAAAATTTAAAAACTCATAGTATAGTTAGTCATGAAAACGTCAAAAAATGTCATAGTATAATAAGAAATGAAAAAAGTAAAAAAAAGTTATAGTATACTAAGCCATGAAAACATCAAAAAAGGTCATAGTATAATAAGGCACGAAAATGTAAAAAAAAAAAAAAACGTAAAAAAAAGACCAAAAAAACGTTATAGTATAGTAAGGCACGAAAATGTCAAAAAAGTCATACAATAGTAAAACATGAAAAAAGTAAAAAAAAAACATAGTATAGTAAGGCACGGAAATGTAAAAAAAAGTCATAGTATAAGACATGAAAAAAGTAAAAAAAAAAAAAGTGATACTATAGTAAGACATGAAAAAAGTAAAAAAAATTTCATAGTATATTAAGACATGAAAGAAGTAAAAAAAAAAAAAAAACGTAAAAAAAGTAAAAAAAAACGTCATAGTATAGTAAGGCACGAAAATGTCAAAAAAGTCATACAATAGTAAAACATGAAAAAAGTAAAAAAAAAACATAGTATAGTAAGGCACGGAAATGTAAAAAAAAGTCATAGTATAAGACATGAAAAAAGTAAAAAAAAAAAAAGTGATACTATAGTAAGACATGAAAAAAGTAAAAAAAATTTCATAGTATATTAAGACATGAAAGAAGTAAAAAAAAAAAAAAAACGTAAAAAAAGTAAAAAAAAACGTCATAGTATAGTAAGGCACGAAAATGTCAAAAAAGTCATACAATAGTAAAACATGAAAAAAGTAAAAAAAAAACATAGTATAGTAAGGCACGGAAATGTAAAAAAAAGTCATAGTATAAGACATGAAAAAAGTAAAAAAAAAAAAAGTGATACTATAGTAAGACATGAAAAAAGTAAAAAAAATTTCATAGTATATTAAGACATGAAAGAAGTAAAAAAAAAAAAAAAACGTAAAAAAAGTAAAAAAAAACGTCATAGTATAGTAAGGCACGAAAATGTCAAAAAAGTCATACAATAGTAAAACATGAAAAAAGTAAAAAAAAACGTCATAGTATAGTAAGGCATGAAAATGTCAAAAACAACGTCATGATATAGTAAAAATGCCAAAAACGTCATAGTACAGTCAGGCACAAAACGTCACAGTATAGTAAGGCATAAAAATGCCAAAAAAAGTCATATTCTAGTAGAGCATAGAAATGGCAAAAAAACGTCATAGTATAGTATGGCATAAAATTTCAAAAAACATCATAGTATAATAGGCATAAAAATGGCAAAAAACGTCATAGTATAGTCAGGCATAAAAATGCCAAAAATATACATATTATAGTAGAGCATAAAAACGGCAAAAAACGTCATAGTATAGTATGGCATAACATTTCAAAAAAACATCATAGTATAATAAGGCATAGAAATGGCAAAAAGCGTCATAGTATAGTCAGGCACAAAACGTCACAGTATAGTAAGGCAAACAAATGCCAAAAAAAGTCATATTATAGTAGAGCATAAAAATGGCAAAAAACGTCATATTCTAGTAAAGCATAAAAATGTCAAAAAACGTCATAGTATAGTATGGCATAAAATTTAAGAAAAACATCATAGTATAGTCAGGCACAAAACGTCACAGTATGGTAAGGCAAAAAAATGGCAAAAAACGTCATATTCTAGTAAAGCATAAAAATGGCAAAAAAACGTCATAGTATTGTATGGCATAAAATTTTTTAAAAAAATCATAGTATAATAAGGCAAAAAAAAGCCAAAAAAAGTCATATTATAGTAGAGCATGAAAATGGCAAAAAACGTCATATTCTAGTAAAGCATAAAAATGGCAAAAAACGTCAGAGTATAGTCAGGCATAAAAATGCCAAAAATATACATATTATAGTAGAGCATAAAAATGGCAAAAAACGTCATAGTATAGTCAGGCACAAAACGTCACAGTATGGTAAGGGAAAAAATGCCAAAAAAAGTCATATTATAGTAGAGCATGAAAATGGCAAAAAACGTCATATTCTAGTAGAGCATAAAAATGTCAAAAAACGTCATATTATAGTAGAGCATAAAAATGTCAAAAAACGTCATAGGCATAAAATTTCAAAAAAACATCATAGTATAATAAGGCAAAAAAATGCCAAAAAAAGTCATATTCTAGTAGAGATAAATGGCAAAAAACGTCATATTATAGTCAGGCATAAAAATGCCAAAAATATACATAGTATAATAAGGCATAAAAATGGCAAAAAACGTCATAGTATAGTCAGGCACAAAACGTCACAGTATAGTAAGGCAAAAAAATGCCAAAAAAAGTCATATTCTAGTAGAGCATAAAAATGGCAAAAAACGTCATATTATAGTCAGGCATAAAAATGCCAAAAATATACATATTATAGTAGAGCATAAAAATGGCAAAAAACGTCATAGTATAGTATGGCATAAAATTTCAAAAAAACATCATAGTATAATAAGGCATAGAAATGGCAAAAAACGTCATGGTATAGTCAGACACAAAACATCACAGTATAGTAAGGCATAGAAATGGCAAAAAAGTCATATTCTAGTAGAGCATAAAAATGGCAAAAAACGTCATAGTATAGTCAGGCAAACAAATGCCAAAAAAAGTCATATTATAGTAGAGAATAAAAATGTCAAAAAAAGTCATATTCTAGTAGAGCATAAAAATGGCAAAAAACGTCATATTCTAGTAAAGCATAAAAATATCAAAAAACGTCATAGTATTGTATGGCATAAAATTTAAAAAAAAAATCATAGTATAATAAGGCAAAGAAATGCCGAAAAAAGTCATATTTTAGTAGAGCATAAAAATGGCAAAAAACGTCATATTATAGTCAGGCACAAAATGTCACAGTATAGCAAGGCAAAAAAATGCCAAAAAAGTCATATTCTAGTAGAGCATAAAAATGGCAAAAAACGTCATAGTATAGTCAGGCATAAAAATGCCAAAAAAATACATATTATAGTAGAGCATAAAAATGGCAAAAAACGTCATGGTATAGTATGGCATAAAATTAAAAAAAAACATCATAGTATAATAAGGCATAAAAATGGCAAAAAAATGTCATAGTATAGTCAGGAACAAAATGTCACAGTATAGTAAGGCATAAAAATGCCAAAAAAATACATATTATAGTAGAGCATAAAAATGACAAAAAAACGTCATAGTATAGTATGGCATAAAATTTCAAAAAACGTCATAGTATAATAAAGTAT
>NW_019524220.1:0-403 GCF_002814215.2 Seriola lalandi dorsalis
TGTGTGTGTGTGTGTGTGTGTGTGTGTGTGTGTGTGTGTGTGTCCAGTTGTCAGGACAGGTGTTGTCGCATGATGGTAATCTGCTGCTCTTGTTTCTCTCTTTCTCTCACATTCGCCAAATTCGCCACAGTACTCGGTCGCCCACTGGGTTTGATACCAGCCTTATGTTTATTGATGTGTGTGTGTGTGTGTGTGTGTGTGTGTGTGTGTGTGTGTGTGTGTGTGTGTGTGTCTTTCACTGTTTTTTCATCATAAGAAATAGCCATCACTCCTCCTCCTCATCTCCTCTCCTCTGCTCTCATCACCTCCTCTTGTCTCCTCTTTGCCCCGGTGCGGTCACCTGTTTTGCCCCTGTAGGCAGGAAGGAGACCCGAGGGTGAAATGACTATTGATTAGTCTCTGT
>NW_019524220.1:686-1233 GCF_002814215.2 Seriola lalandi dorsalis
GTGTGTGTGTGTGTGTGTGTGTGTGTGTGTGTGTGTGTGAATGGCGACCTGCTGAGAGTACATAGTGACATTTGGGAGAAGACTCGACCTCATGCTGATTAGAGACGAGCGCTCTTCAAAGAGCTGTCACGCACACACACACACACACACACACACACACGCTACTCTCACACAGGTTTAAGATTAGCCCGGTTCAAAGGTTGTTGGCTGATGATGTCATAGATATAATTAATTTAACCCCCCCCCCCCCCACACACACACAGACACACACCTTTTAAAACTGATGAAAAAGCTTCATGTTTATCTTTCTTTGACCAATCAGAAGAAACAACAGCTTCACAGCTCGTACAGTCGTCTTAATTACACCGGCTTTATTATTATATTATATAATTACATTATCATATTTTACTTTATCACCACAAGTTTTATTTTAGCTTCATTTTAACTCTTTGGTTTGTACAAATCTGACACCTGATGGTCCGCAAAAACTTCTATGAATTCAAAACAGCAAAATTGTAGTTATGCATATATATATATTTACACATTT
>NW_019524220.1:1899-3411 GCF_002814215.2 Seriola lalandi dorsalis
GATTGTGTCTGAAAACAAAATTATTCCAACTTTATGGGCAACAGTGTATATATATATATATATATATATATACACACACACACATATATATACACATTTATATATATATCTATCTATATATATAGATATATATACACACATTTATATGTTTCTGACACCAGTATTTGACATTTACTCTGACATCACAAAAACCACAAATACAAATTCTGATAAAAACAACATAGAAAACCAAACTTTTCCTGGACTTTCATGATCTTCTCTCATCCATTTAATCTTCCTGTGAAAGTGATTGAAAGCTCTGGAAGAAGTCACTAAATGGACCTGAAGTTAAGATGTTTTTTGTCAGTAATGTTCTGTGATGATTTAAATGACTTCTGAGTTAGAATCATTTCCTGACATTTTTACACTGTAAAATAATCTGCAGAAGACTCGGAGAGTTTTGTGTAATGGGATTTGAACCGGCAACCTTGTGGACACGAGCGTCTCTGTCACCTTCAGTGGCTCAGCCGCCGCCGCCGCCGCCGCCGCCACCACCACCTTGTTGTTGTCTTCATTGTTGATGCTGCTGCTCCTCCATGATGGATCTGCTGCATGTAATTTCATGCAAGTGTCCTCTGGTTATTGATGTCTGTACTTATTCACCCACTTGACTTCTGCCCCCTGCCACACACACACACACACACACACACACACACACACACACACACACACACACACACACACACACACACCTGCAGCCCTTGTCATTAAATGATTTCAGCCATTATGTTCTGCACACACATATGTATTGAAGCACACACACACACACACACACACACACACAGGCCAGAGACGGCGCTGTGAATCCTTATTGTGTCTCTCTGACCTTATTTCAGAGAGCCAGACCCCTCCCCCTCCTCCTCCTCCTCCTCCTCCTCCTCGTCACACGGTGAATTCCAATAAAGTTTGAATTTATTCAAACTCTGTAGTGTTTCCCTCTTCAGTGTGTTTGTCCTGCAGCGGTGACCCCTGACCCCTGTGACTTCAGATCAGAGCGTGAGCCTGAAACCGTTCGATTTGTGAAAAGAAAAGAGCTGCTGCAGGAATCAGAGACCAGATCTCACCAGGCTGAGATCAGTTCATTCACACATCCAGTTTAAAGATCAGGTCATGTGACTTTATCTTGTTTAATAATAATAATAATAATAATAGTAATAATTCCTCCGCCCGGCGACAGTCAGAGCGGCAGCCATATTGTTTTCAGGTTGTCTGTCCGTCCCGTTGTCATGGACACTCGTTCATGTCAGTCAAAAAAAGGAACCATCAACAACTGTTGATGAGATCTTAGTCTCCAAAGACGAGGGTTAGTCCTGACGTCAGCGATGTGACGCTGGGTCAAAGTAAAACTGAGGAAGTCGCACCTATAAACACTGAAATGTTTGGTTTCAGTTTTATTTTGAAGTGGCACCACAGGAAGCAGACATCCCATCGGGCTGAGATAGATTTAAAATAACTGGGGAGATTTTGTTTTGA
>NW_019524220.1:4060-5207 GCF_002814215.2 Seriola lalandi dorsalis
GTCTGAGCTCTGCAGTGGAACACATTGAAAGCCGAGCCAAGTATCAGTCACTGTGGAGATGAACTTAATTTTCCTGGACTCACAGATGAGAGGCGGGAAACAGCAGAGAGCTGCTCTAAACACCTTCACTCAAGGTTTCCTTACAATAAAAACACTAAGTCTTCTCCTTCAGGCTTCCTTGAAATGTTGCACTAAGTATTTAAGGTTTCTTCTCCTCCTGACTTCACGTCAGTTCAGACCTTAGAGACCAAACTTGTCAGGCAGCGAGGTAAGTAAGACCCAAATGCAGCCAACACACTGGGGACGATGCAGACAGGTTTATTCAACAGAAGAACCAGAGAACAACGGAGAGACAACAGGGAGAAACAGACGCACCGACACAGACAAAGGGGAGCTCAAAGACTGTATAGACAAGGGAGGCAAAGGTGATTGAAGACAGGTGAACACAGGTGAAACACATCAGGGCGGGGCAGACAATCACCACACAGAAACAGGACCATGACAGGAAGCAAAACACTGAGACACACAAGGAAACCTTATTACAAAATAAAACAGGAAGTGAGAAAGTCCAAAACAAAACTAACAAAAGTGTCTTCCATAGCAAACCATGACACAAACTCAGGGAAACCTTCAGCTTCCTCCGCCTGTCTGAAACAACATGTCTGACGTCATGTGGATTAATGAAGAGGATGAACGTCCCAGCAGGAGTTTTCATTCTTCGGGATCTTTCCAGTCGATTATTGGTGAAGTATTGGATGTCGATCGATCAGCTGTGAGAGTGTAGTTGTAGTCTGAAGTTTCATCAAAACGACAGGAGATAAATGTGTTATCTCATGTTTTCCAAGCAGATAGTGGCAATAATGGCAGCAAACGACCCGTCTCCATGGAAACTGTAGAATTTTACCGCTGTAAAATCTCTTTCAGTGCTGCAAATACCTTAACGCTTTATCTTAACTGGTGTGCAACACCCTTAAATGACTCCCTCAGTTCAGTGTCAGACTTCAGCAGAAAACTTTAGGTGTTTTGAGCGACGTGCTCCTGGTCGCTAACTGACCGCAAACCTGCGTCTGCACAGGAAACAAATCCATCCACACGCCCGTCCAACCAAATACAAGTCACGTCTTTGTTGTGCTCACAACTACAACAC
>NW_019524220.1:5780-9322 GCF_002814215.2 Seriola lalandi dorsalis
ACACACACACACACACACACACACACACACATACACACACACACACACACATACACACACATACACACACACATACACATACACATGCATACATTTCAATGTGCGCGCTTGAACTTCTTTGCACACCAACCAACATATGCATCCATATACACACCTCACACACTCCCTGATTGAGTACATGTGTGTGTATGTGCACTCCTCCCACGTGCACGCGCGCCCCTATAGGTGTGTATGTTGTTGTTAATTGGAGTGTGAGGTCCATGACAGCTATCAGCGGCTCATTCACTACATTAATGAGAATGATAGCAGCTTTAAAAAGACTGTTCCACACTCTGACCAAACTCATTAACACCGGCTCGCATTTAAATACACTCCTCTTCTCCTCCTCCTCCTCCTCTTCCTCCCTCTCTCTCTCCCTCACTCTGTCCGTCTGTCTTCAGCTCTGTTTTACCTGTTTCCACTCCTTCGTCTTTATCTTTTTATTTCTCTCACCTCTGTTTCTCTCTCCTTCTTCTTTCACATCATCTCTCTCTTTCTTTCCTTTATTGATCCTTTCTTTTCTCATTTTGCCAGTAACTTTTCTTCTCCTCTCTCATTCATCCCCACTGGATTTAGTCTTTTATTCTTTTTTTTTGGCACCTGTCCTTCCTGTCTTACTTCCTGTTTTGTGTTTCCCATGTTTCCTTCTTCCTTCCCTGCCTCTCTGCCTTGGTTCCTCTCCCTCTGCTCGGTGTGTCTGAGGACTGTTGAGGATGGATCTTACACCAACGCTGGATTTTCCCTGAATTTAAAACAGGAATCATTTTCATGTGAGGTTAAATGGCTCAGAGAAAACGATGACTTTTATATTTAACAGGATGTATCATGATATTAAGGTCAATAATCTGCTGAGTAACGTTATTACAGATATGAATGAACATTCAAATGAAATATTCTCTGGAATCAGAAGAAGTTCTGGTTCCATGTCAGACTTAGTTCCACATCATCTCTGTTTTTGAAGCTACGTGTGTGTCGGCTCTCTGACCTCTGACCCCTGACCTCTGACCTCTGACAGCATAGGACATTGAATGAGCTCAGACAGACTCAAACCAAAGTCAAGCCAATCAGAGCTCAGCACTGCAGCAGCCCCCCTCTGTGTCAGGTGCTGTATACACACACTGTTTGTACATTAATACAAAAATATGAAAATACAAACAAACAGTTTGAAAAATGATTCTTAAAAACGAACGTGAAACAAAACGTCTCTTCACTTTTCTGTTTCGGAAAAAAGATTCTTACTGAGAAAAGTCAAGAATATTTCTGGAGAGACTCTGATTCACTGCCAGCTCAAACATTGAGGGGTTAAGTCTCTCTCCCTCTCTCTCTTTGCGTGTGTGTGTGTGTGTGTGTGTGTGTGTGTGTGTGTGTGTGTGTGTGTGTGTGTGTGTGTGTGTGTTTGCTCTGCAGCTTACTTGTTTTCCTCACATGTGCTCACCATCCAGTTTCATTTAGAAACAAAAGACGGATGCATCAAGTTGGATTTCCTTTCACCTCTCTCTAAACTCTTTTCCATTATAGTCTAAGGTCTCTCGCCCTTTTGCTTTGCCCTCACTCACCTCTTCCATTCCTCCCCCGACTTCCTCTCTTCCTTTACATCCCTCCTATTCCTACTTCTCCTCCTCTTCCTTCTCTCTATTTGTTTTTTGTTGTTTTTGTTTATTATTATTATTTGTTTGTTTATTGTTATTATTTTAACGAAGTACAAACTATGATGTAATTTTATAAAATCCTTTTTGTATTTGTGGGAAAAGTCTTCAGCCTCCAGTATCTGAGTGGGCGTTTCCCATGGCAACAGATGTAATATATATAATCTATATAACATCACTTATCAACCATTAGTGATGTCATCGTAGCATCTTGCTAATGTTAGCACTGATTCCCATTGAATGCTACCTGCAGAGTCTTCAGGTCAGCACAGAGGAAAGGGGCGTGGTCTTAATGTGTGGCTCTGTGGAGGGAGGTGTGGCCTGAACACATAGGTGCACTGTTATATGAGCACGTTGCTAGCTAGCTTACAGCTACCATCTGCGTCTCTTACTCTTCTCTCTCTCCTCCTCCTCCTCCTCCTCCTGTCAGCGTCTCGCTCCGTGTTATTCGCCTCTACAAGAATAATCCTCCCCTTTTTAAAATAAAATAAAACTATCAAATGAAATGAAATCATAAAATAAGATGTAAGAGGGTTAAGGCGGATCTCGACTTGGGCGCTCTGCTACATAATCCGCTCCTCACATGACTTCAAACGAGGCGGCGACGAGCGCTGGGCCTCCTCCTGTTTACCATATCAAGGCTCTGCTGCTGCTGAGGAGGAGGAGGAGGAGGAGGAGGAGGAAGAGCCCACAGAGCTAAAGAGGCAGGAATTGAAACACAGCGATGAGTTTGTTAAGTTGTGACGCTCATTAGGAGGAGGGGAACTGGGGGGTTGCACTCGTTTTCTCCTCCTCCCTTCATCCATCCCTCCTCCTCCTCGTCTCATCTCGTCCCTTCTTCCCACAGTTGTCTCTCTCTCTCTCTGACTCTGCGTCGACCACTTCAACTCGATTTTGCTTTTCGCCTCCACCATCTGTCTTCCTCCTCTCCCCCCTCCGTCCCCTCCTTCATCCCTCTCTCCCCCCCCTCCCCCTCTCTGTGTGTCTCAGTAGTGTCTTTGCTGTAATGATGAATGGTGTTTAGTGTCGCTGTGAATGGGATCACTCAGTACACACACACACACACACACACACACACTGTATATCTGGGTGATGGATTGTTGAGATCACTGCAGAGATACTGACAGAGGAGACGAGCTGTCCTCTCTCCGTCCTCTTCCTCTCTCTCTTTGCTCCTCAACCTCTTCCCATCCTTCTCTCTTCTTCTATGGTCCCATTTTTAATCCTCCGCGCCGGCGACAGTCAGAGCGGCAGCCATATTGTTTTTGGGTTGTCTGTTTGTCCGTCTCGTTCTTCATATTTGGCAAAAACATTCACTAGGACTCAAGGATGAACTGATTAGATTCTGGTGGCCAAAGGTCAAAGGTCAAGATCAGTGTGACCTCAGAAAACACATTTTAGCCGTTACTCACGACTTCATACAAGTGGTTAATACTTTCTGTGACTCTGGGTAAACAGGGATGTGACCTGGAACTAGTCTGAGCGGCGGAGAGATACGACCACAAGGAGGCAAATTAGCTGAATTAAAAATAACTTCATATTTTTTGAAATTCATTAAATTTTTTATGTCACATGTTCGTTGAGTTGGTGAAAACAATGCTAAGACAGAATCAAACCCGAACACAAGCTCGTACTCTGCTGCTCAGTGGCGCTCATGTCTGTGATCCCTGCTGTCACAGCTGAAGGGAAACATGAGTTAAGAGTTTCATGGTGTCACATGTTTCAGGAGGCGGATCATGTGACTGTTCCTGAAACAAGTGAAACCAGCTTCCAAACTCAGCTTCACCAGGAGCAGACAGCCTGTGGTGTAAGACCTGTACTCTGTTTGTTGCTCACATGATGCTGCTAGCATGGTGC
>NW_019524220.1:9618-10361 GCF_002814215.2 Seriola lalandi dorsalis
ACTCACAGGAACTTTGTGTCTTTTTATTCAGTTTCCTCTCTGTCCGTCTTTGTCCTCCTGTCTCTTGGTCTCTGTCCATCCTTCATGTTGGATTCCTTGCTTTTTCTGGTGTGTGTGTGTGTGTGTTTTGCTTCTCTCGTCCTCTGCGGCTTTGTGTGAACTTTTGTTGTCCTTGCTCTCTTGTCTCCTCACACACACACACACACACACACACACACACACACACACACACACACACACACACACACATATATAAAGAAAAGAGGAGAGAGGAGGTAAAGCAAACAGAAGAGAAAGAAGGAATTGAAGATGTGCAGAGAGAGAAAGTGAGGACGAGAGACAATGCAGGAATATAAAAAGCAGAGAGGGAGGGAGTCTCAGATATTTGATCAGCTTTTCTTGTCAATTTTTAATTCTTAATAACTTATTGAAACAGCCTCTGGTGCCTGCGATCAATACTTCTGCTCACTGCAGGCTGAAAGAACAGGAGTGAGTGTGTGTGTGTGTGTGTGTGTGTGTGTGTGTGTGTGTGTGTGTGTGTGCAGACTGATTTTGGCCTCTTATTAAAAATCTGTGTGCTCATGACCTGCATTTACAAACACCTCTGTTGATTCACTGATGAGCATCAAGTGTATTTACATTTATTTTAAATGTTTTTGTGAAGTGAGTTTCTTCTTTCTATGAAGCTTTACACTGTCTCACTGCTTTCTTAGTTAAAAGTGTGTGTGTGTGTGTGTGTGTGT
>NW_019524221.1:0-851 GCF_002814215.2 Seriola lalandi dorsalis
TCAAGTTTACTGGATGACTGATCTGTCACTGTTTTATATTTTCCTTATTCTCAAAAGTTGGTTTTGAAATCAATATGACGAGTAGGTAATTCTAAAAGCAAGAATGGGGCCAGGCCAGCTGTGAATGAAGGATTCTGACTGTTTGAAGGACATTTTCCTGTCATTTGGTCAGTGCATTTTGATACATAGTATGTAGAGGAGGAGTTTTGGAAACGGCGGACAAGTTGTAAGTTAAAATACGAGCTAGCCAGGAGTCGAACCTAGAATCTTCTGATCCGTAGTCAGACGCGTTATCCATTGCGCCACTAGCCCCATGTACATTTGTGTGATGTATAACATTGATTGTCACAGAATTGCATATAAACAGTTGTGCTGTTGTAGTCAAGTGTGGAGAACACCAGACGCCTGCAACAAGTATATGTAAAACAACGTACCTATGTATTGTTGCCATGAAGTTTTAGACAAATGTAGAGAATGACAGTCATCTTCAACAAGAATCAATAAAACAACTTGCCTGTCTATTGTTGCCGTGATTTTGCTTGCTCGCTGTAGTGATAGCATATTTCCATCTCTTCAGACAAAAGGTTCCTCTATTCTATATGTCGTCACCTTCCTAAAATAAAGGCCTAAGTCATGTTTTGACAAAAATGTTTTTTTTGCCTAAATCACCCCCTCATGATGCTGGCCACCTCTGGTAAAATCGCCTGAATCCTCAGTTGAGGGGAACATGCAATTCTACCCCCGGTTGTATAATGGCCTATGTCAAAAGTGTGACTCTTTTGTTGAGTTTTTTGTCTTTCCTGAAAAACCTGAAAAAATGACTTAGGCCATTATTTTAAGAGGGTGTCGAT
>NW_019524222.1:0-844 GCF_002814215.2 Seriola lalandi dorsalis
GGGGAGGGGGAGGAGGGGTGAAACACCTCAGGAGAAAAAGGCAGAGCGAGCGGGAAAAAGAGGTGTTTGTTCACAGGCTGACTTTGTTGGAGAGCGTTTCCTCCCCGGGTTTCCTCGCACAAGGCAGACGTTGACTCGCTGCTGGCTGCGGCGCAGACTGAGCGCGTGCAGGAGCCGCTCTGTATGCCTGTCAGGGATCCGCTGCCCCAGATCAGTGCGAGGAGCCAAATGAGGGACAGGTGCAGCAGACAGCCTGTGGATACGGAGCGAGGAGTCAGGCTTTTAATTACAACCACGTGGGTTATGGAGCCGCTTCTTTTTTTTTTTTTTTTTTTTTTTTTTTAATGTTCAGATGATTAACCTAATCCCTAGACGCTAATTTAAGGCTAGCTCTGTGCTTCATGGTGCAGAGCCTCACAAAGAATGAGATGCACTCTTAATGTAGTAAGTTGAGTCTATTTAGTGTTTTTCAATAGGTGTGTTTATCGTCTTCACTGACCTGGAGTCAGATGTGAACGTCTCTGGCCTCTAGATGAAATCTGTGTGTGTACAAAACCTGAAACGTGGTCTTTGCACTGGTTTAATAAAGCTCTGCTTATGCATCATTCAGCACTGCACACTTCAGGCCTAATAGAGCGGTGATGTATCCTCATTATCACTCAGCATAGAAACACAATGGTTGTGTAGGTTTGTGTTATTGCTATCAGTTTTTAAAGGGGCACACCACTGATTTAACACCACATCTGATGTTATCTCACATCTGGTATTCAGACAGTGAATGTTTAATACACAGCTTGTGTTGGATGTTCCTGAAATGTATTCTGGGAATTGTAGGATGCAGCGT
>NW_019524222.1:1868-2570 GCF_002814215.2 Seriola lalandi dorsalis
GTTCAAACTCAACTTTGTTTCTGAGAAGTAATATTTTACCTGTCAGTTTGATTTGTCGAATGGCTCTAAATTCTACTTTACTCATCCATCTAGTCGTTATTGAGATATGTCGGTCTAATGGACTGTAAATGGACTGCACTTAGACAGCACTTCTCTAATCTTAGAGACTCAAACAGCTTTACAGTGCGTCACATTCATCGGGGGCAGTTTGGAGGAGCCGGGGATCGACGGGGTCTCCGCCGCGAGGTCTATAAGGGCAGCCCCACATCTGTACCCTCGGCAGCGAGGCGTCCACATCTGTTCCAGGTTGGCTACAGAAGTGAATCAGTAGAAGTTCAGTAGAGTCCTGTTTCTCTGTGATAGTGAGGTCCAACCGCCTGGACCCCGGTTCTGACCCTTGCTCTCCTCATTATCAGCTGCTGGTAACCTTGACGAAGCACAAATTAAAAGTCACCTGCTGTTATCATTACTGTTACTCATTAGCCAGAGTCCTGTGTAAACTCGAGCTCCTCCTCCCCTCACATCGTCTCTGTTGTGTTCAGGGATCTTAATGTTGGCTGCGAGAATGTGTTTGATTTTTCTTTTTACTGCTGCTGGAAGAAAATGTGTACTTGACCACAACACCTGACCTGTGATGAGTTTGTATTTATTAAAGGAAATGCAGCAGAGAGATAATTTATTTTCTTCTTCTTCCAGCAGAAC
>NW_019524223.1:0-311 GCF_002814215.2 Seriola lalandi dorsalis
TGCTAACTGTTTTACAGCATGGTTACCTGAACTACAACAGAGTCTTCTGAAATGCTCGATGACAAGTGGTTTGCACAAACCATTGCAGACTGTACTCAAAGCTAATTTGGGTCCACCCCAAGGCCTCCTGCCAGTTGGACGTCTGGAAGACCTCCAATGGAAGGAGCCCCAACAACCTCAAAGATCTTCTTTTGACAAAAATAAAATTGTTTTCTAGAGGAACTTATTGCACATCAACAGAACTGGTCCTCACAAGAGCCCAGTGGCCTAATGGATAAAGCACTGGCCTGTTAAACCAGGGACTCCGTGAG
>NW_019524223.1:6520-7381 GCF_002814215.2 Seriola lalandi dorsalis
ACACCTACAGTAAACACACCTACATACACCTATACACACCTATATATACAGTATATACACCTATATACACCTATATACACCTACAGTAAACACACCTACATACACCTATACACACCTATATACACTATATACACCTACAGTAAACACCTACATACACCTATACACACCTACATACACCTATACACACCTATATACACTATATACACCTATACACACCTGTATACACCTACAGTAAACACACCTACATACACCTATACACACCTACATACACACCTATATATACAGTATATACACCTATACACACCTGTATACACATATATACACCTGTACACACCTGTATACACCTGTATACCTACATAACAAGGTCCTGTGTGTAGCAGACCGGTTGGATGTTCATTATCCACTGGATGAATCAGTTCAAACATTAGCTCAAAAAGAAGGAGAAACTACTGATGTTTCATCACGACCTCTTGACCTCTTGACTTTTCCTCGAGCAGCACAAAGGCTCAGACACATTTTACAGCTACGACTGATACGACTGTAGGAACAGTGACGGTCACAGTCTGAGGTCTCATGGACACCACAGGCTCTACAGGCAGCTTTGTAAAACACACAATATGTTATGTGAAGATGACCACTAAAAGACTGTGTAAAGTGTGTGTGTGTCTGACCTGAGCAGCGTGTTTGATGGGAGACTTCTCCAACATGGCCGCCAGAGCTTCACTGGTGGGGATCTGATCGTACGAGAACTGCAGCCCGACACTGGAGTAACGCCTCGAGACAGAGAGAAGAAGAAGAGTCAAACTGTGGTCTGAATGTTTGTAATAATGTGTGTGTGTGTGTGTGTGTGTGTGTGTGTGT
>NW_019524224.1:0-451 GCF_002814215.2 Seriola lalandi dorsalis
ACTATACTATGACGTTTTTTGCCATTTTTATGCCTTATTATACTATGACGTTTTTTGAAATTTTATGCCGTACAATACTATGACGTTTTTTGCCATTTTTATGCTCTACTAGAATATGACTTTTTTCGGCATTTTTATGCCTTACTATACTATGATGTTCTATGATATTTCAAGGAGTAGTATAGTGATATTTCATATATCTTGCTATACAATGACAGCATCGTGGTGCGATGGTTAGGAGTATTCCCTCACACTGAGAAGGTCAAGGGTTCAAACCCTGGTTTCAGACTTTACAATCCTGTGATGTTTTTTGATAGTTTCACGCTACAGTACGCGATTAAGTTTTTTGGCATTTTTATATGCCTTACTATACTTTGTCGTTTTATGCCTTACAATACTATGACGTTTTATGATATTTCACGGAGTAGTATACTGATATTTTATATACCTT
>NW_019524224.1:471-1406 GCF_002814215.2 Seriola lalandi dorsalis
AGAGAGAGAGAGAGAAAGGTGCTGCGCTTCACATCACCGTTACCTCATTTGATGGGTGGCTTGTCAAGAAGAGATGGAGAAAAGAAACAAAGAGGAGGACGGAGGGGAGAAGGGAAGAGATGCAGGATGTGACAAGGAAGCAGAGACCTAAATTTAGAAAGTTCAGAGGGAGAGTGAAAAGTCAAGAGAAGAGGGTGGAAAAAGTGATGTGGAGCCACCTTTACTCCGGTCTGTGTGAGCAGAGATGTTCACTGACTTGACATTCTTCCGATTCCTGGTCAAGCTGGAGTGATGCAGCACGGGAAGTGCAGTCAGCTTTTAAGCAGGACTCAACTCAGGCACCTTTTTTAAACCTCCATACTTTCCATATACAGTTAGAAAATGTGTGTGTGCACCCAGTGTACAAATTAGAAAATGGCTATCGGGGGTGGTCAAGTTTTGTGAAAGGGAACCCAGAACAAATACCTTGACTACCTCACTATGTGTTATTGATCAAAGCATGTCATATGACGTGTGTATTTTGTGAAGAACTAAAACTTCAATTGTCAAGTTAAATTTGACTTTAACATAAACAGTGGTTTACTTGGAAAAATAATGTGGATCAATGATTGGTCATTTTGAGCAGCTTCACACCTCATTCATGCTCCTGTATGGTGGATGATCGATCAATTGAATTTATTGCTGTCCTCCCCAATACGCTGATCACAGTCAGTCGAGAGAGCTATGACAATCCACATTAGAGCATAGTGACTGTCCTCAAGGGAAATGAGTTAAAGGAGCTATATTCTTAAGTTGCGCCATTGCTACACAGCCAACATTAGCATTGACAGCTGTTTACTTAGCAGTCTAGAAGAAACGCTGTGAGTTCAACATTAAACCTTATTCCTTTAAGGCAACAAGAGCTGTCTCCAGTGGTGGAAAGTTCTTGTTTTACT
>NW_019524224.1:1580-2981 GCF_002814215.2 Seriola lalandi dorsalis
CTAAACATAGTCCGTACCCACATCTCACAGCTACACTATATTTTTTTTCTCTATGTATGCTGTTTGCTAGCCAGACTAATGCAGGACACTGGCTACTCCATCTCTTCCCCTTCTCCCTTCTCCCTTCTCCCACTGGGAATTACAAATGTTGCTGTAACACCTGAAAGGCTGCAGGATGCAGACAATTGGCTCATTTGGAAAGAGAGATGATAGGAAAATGTTCGGTTTCGTCATCCTTTCATAAAAAACACCCTGTATTATATAAATGTCATACTCCTGTTGATGTCACTCATTAGGATAGCAGCCTGTCATCCTGTTACTTTCTGCTTTGTCAGTTGATGACATCAAACCAGACTGCAGGTCATCAAGATATTTCCAGATGTATTTTTATCACACAAGTAAAATTAGACAAATTTTAGTCAGAGTACAGAGACGGAGAGGGCACTGAGTGGATGGATAGAGCTAAAAGAAACAGAGGGAAGGTGGAGAAATAAGAATCAGATTCAATTGGCTTTGAAATGCAGCGGTGAGGCCCATCATTGTTCAAAAGATGGATCCATCTACCAAATCCTGTAACAATGAGACAATGGCTGAACATGTTCCAAGAAGCTGTACCTCGAGTCCACGTTCATAATACCAGAAAGTATAGTTAAATGAGTGTCAGGTTTACACCACCTAAGACATTTAATACTGAAACACAGAAGAGAAAGACAAGGGCGTTATTTCTTACTCGCGAGGAGAACGGACAGAGATTTGCTCAGTTACAATCTCCAAACCCGCTCTGAGCAAACTCCACCGTCTCCTCTCTTTTTATTATCACACAAAGAATTTCAAACATTCCTCCAGCAGCAAGACATTGTTTATCTCAAAGGCCTGAAGGTCATACCAGTGTAACATAAAGTATGTCAAAGGTAATACAACGAATAACATAATACAATGAGTGATCATAATCAATGAACATAATGAATGAATATGATATGTGAATATGATATGGGGGTGATTGTGATACATGGTATAAATGTTTATTTCATGGTATAGAAGTAGAACAGACTGATCCCAGTCTGTTCTGTACAGCGCTCGTGCCAGCCTGTGGTCCTCTCCACCACCTGCATCCTGTAAAACACTTCATTCCGAAAACAACTACATATATGGTTAGGGCAGTAAAACATGTTAAAGACACGTTAAAGATAAGACACAGACTAACTTCAATAAATCAGAGCATGTTCATGTTAAGGGCAAGGTACAGACTAACCACATATATGATCTGAACAGAAAGGCAGAAATGTTCTATTATCAAATATGAGATAACTATATATACAATTATTCCAACATTTCCCTCCTGTTTATCACATATTTGCTCAAATTCTCATATCACTTAGACAACCACTTCAAAAGATTTTC
>NW_019524225.1:0-825 GCF_002814215.2 Seriola lalandi dorsalis
AAATGTTAAAAAACATCATAGTATAGTTTGGCATAAAATGCCAAAAAACGTCATAGTATAGTATGGCAAAAAAGGTCAAAAAACATTATAGCATTTTAAGGCATAAAAGGTCATAAAAACGTCATAGTATTGTAGGGGATACAACTACATAGTAAAATAAGGCCTAAAAATGTTAAAAAACATCATAGTATAGTATGTCATAAAATGCCAAAAAACGTCATAGTATAGTATGGCAAAAAATGTCATAGTATAGTATGGCAAAAAATGTCAAAAAACACCGTAGTATATTAAGGCATAAAAGGTCATAAAAACGTCATAGTATGGTAGGGGATACAACGACATAGTAAAATGACCCCTAAAAATGTTAAAAAACATCATAGTATAGTATGTCATAAAATGCCAAAAAACGTCATAGAAAAAATGTCAAAAAACACTGTAGTATATTAAGGCATAAAAGGTCATAAAAACGTCATAGTATGGTAGGGGATACAACGACATAGTAAAATAAGGCCTAAAAATGTTAAAAAACATCATAGTATAGTATGTCATAAAATGCCAAAAAACGTCATAGTATAGTATGGCAAAAAATGTCAAAAAACTAGTATAGTATGGCAAAAAATGTCATAGTATAGTATGGCATAAAATGCCAAAAAAACGTCATAGTATAGTATGGCAAAAAATGTCAAAAAACACTATAGCATATTAAGGCATAAAAGGTCATAAAAACGTCATAGCATGGTAGGGGATACAACGACATAGTAAAATAAGGCCTTAAAATGTTAAAAAACATCATAGTATAGTTTGGCATAAAATGCCAAAAAACGT
>NW_019524226.1:0-408 GCF_002814215.2 Seriola lalandi dorsalis
GTCTGGACTGTTGTCTCCAGCCTCCCGCTCATGGTTCCCATCGCCGGCATCAGCCAGTTCCTCATTGTTCCCCATGTTCCAGAGACTCAGGGATCTGTGAGGAATAACTAACATGCTGTTTGTTTGTAGCTCCGGTTAGCAGCATGACAGCAGACATCACTGAAGCTGTAATAAACATCACAATACAATATTCTGAAGATACAGAAACACAACACTCTTATGAACAAGTTCATTTGTTGGTCCGAGACACTGAGCAAGAGAGAGAGAGAAGCCAGAGCTAACTGCTAAGCTAAAGTAACAATCAGTTCTAAACAGCATGTAAACAAAAGCTGAATCAGTGAAAGTCGCTATAAGCAGCAGAGAGCTGTGGGTGCTGGAGCAGAACTGCTCAGTTTAAATGTACAGCAG
>NW_019524226.1:428-1499 GCF_002814215.2 Seriola lalandi dorsalis
GGATGCAGAGAGAATCCAGGTAAGAGACGTCCAGGGTGACGTGGAGATCCTGGATGAGGAGGAGCGTCTCCTCTGCCCCATGTGTCCTCCTCCAACAGTGGAGCCTCCACTCCTCCAGGAGATCCTGGGGAGAGGGAGAGAAAGGTTTCTAGTGTTAATATCTGTGTGTTAGTTTAGTGCACACACAGCAGTGGCGTGAAAGCAGCTGTAAGAACATAAACTGCCTGAATTACACCTCATCCTAGAGAAACTCCCTGGTGGGAAAGAAAACTAGAGACGGCTGCTGGACAGATCGATCAGTTGGACACACAGTGCATTTAGAAAGTTTTTACATTGTACTATTTAGAATAATCTTATAATTTGCTAGCTGCTAATACTAATGCTAGCTGCTAATGCTAGCTGCTAATACTAATGCTAGCTGCTAATGCTAATGCTAGCAAACAAGCCCCCCCACTTGTTATTTTGCAATTTTATAATGAAATCGTTAAATTCATTCATCAATGACCAATGCCAGCAAGCTAGCTGCTAATGGTAGCGCTAATGAAAATGAGGGGAAGCTCTATTTACTGTACGTGCACAAGTTCAACATTATTATTATTGTAATATATCATTGTTAGCATTATAATTGTTATCAATACTCATTATGATTGTTATATTATGATTGTTATTTTTACAATTATAATTATTATTCTAATTATTATTATATAAAATCACAAATAAAATGTCACTTTATATACACTTTGTCACTTGTCTGTCGTCAGTTTGTCACCAATGAAGATGCTAGCTACCCCCCACTTCTTATTTTGATTCTTCTGAAATCGTTAAGTTCATTCATCAATGAAAAATGCCAGAACTGAAGACAGACTAATAAACTAACTCATCAGCAGTTGGTCTGTCATTTCATCAGAGGAAGATGAACTGGGAGGTTTTCTAGCATCATCATCATCATCATCATCATCATCATCATCACAGCACATTAGAGAACTAAGGATGTCCACGCAGTCTCCCTTCAACCAGATGAATGGAAACTAATGTGCTGCTCTGTACATGAGCTCCTCCTTCTGTTGGCAC
>NW_019524226.1:2578-3305 GCF_002814215.2 Seriola lalandi dorsalis
CGTCCTAAAGCCACTCTGCTTTAACGTCTATTTTCTTTTAAATAGGACCATAATTTTAAATAATGAACATAATTTTGTATTGAAGAAAACTTCAAACTAGAGATTCAGACCATAAACACATAACGAATCAGATTAGAAAGTAGGTGTTGAGTGGGAGAGCTGCTGCTGGGTGTCTCACTCCTCACTGCTGCTAGTCTTCTGTTTCCTGGATTATTTTATATCTGATAAATTCTTATTTTGAGCGGATTTGAATTGTAGGGTTTTAATGGAGAACTGTAATATTAGGAAAGACTGAATCTGTTTGGTCACCTGAGAGAACTTAAGGGAATTTATATCCTGCAAAAATATCAGGTAAGAAAAACATTTACTCTTGTTTTGGTGACGTTGTTTGTGTTCGTGTCGTTTATTTCGCATTAAATAAAGCTATAGACGGATAAAAAAATGTCATTAAGTATGTGTGTTTATACTGCGTCATTAACGTGTTAAAGTGAAAAGCTAACTGCGATTAGCGCGCTAGCTATAACAGCATTTAATTCAATGTAGAAGAAGCTAATTTTACTGTGTGTTGCTAGTATGTGTTAATGTGTCAGCTGGTTTAAAGCTTAAACCAACTGATGAGAGGTGAATGAGTGAAGTGAATGAGTGAAGTGAAAACTGTCTTGGACCAGGAAACACAGTGAGGAGCAGAAGTCTCCCGCGCAGCTGCCGCTTGGTCTGGACTGTTGTC
>NW_019524226.1:4566-5375 GCF_002814215.2 Seriola lalandi dorsalis
TTTTCTTGTGTTTAATGCTGGTTGGAGACTGTTGAGTTTTCATATTGTGGAATTATGAAAAATAATAAAATTTAAGTTAGGCTATAAAAAAAGTACAATAAAAAGAAAAATTACTACTATGTCACATAATGTTTTTTTAAAACATTTTGTACATTTACAAAATTAAAACATACAATAATAGTATAATAATAGTATAAATGTATTTTTATTGTTGCTCCAAGTCAAAATATATACACAACTTTATCAAACAGTGCCAAGAGTTTAACTTATTATCTTAAAGAAAGTCATAATCCTGACATTTTATCTCTTACTTTTAACTTTCAGTTTACACAGATGGTCACAACTTTGTAATCTCATAACATCATCATCATCATCCTCATCATCCTCATCATCATCATCCTCATCATGTCATTATCTTTATTATCTCATAGTTTTGACTCATGATGTCATATTTCTGTCAAAACTTTTGATTATTATAATTTTAATTTCTTTTTTCATAATTCTGACTTTTATCATTTCTTTTATTTATTACCTTTCAGTCAAACTTATTGATCTAGTGACTAATCACTTCATCTATAAAGAGCTTCTGTAAGTTTTACTTTATTATGTGATTAAAAATATTCTGTTCAACCTCTTTCTTGTCATGAATGACAGTAAAATGAATAAGTAAATGAATAAATAAGAGGGTTGTTTGAAGAGATCCATATCTGTACAGTGCAGATCTTTTCCTCCTCTGCTCATTTTCTCCGTTTAGACAAAGTCAAACACAGAGTTTGACTCATCGTCTCAGTGTTTGTTGATCTGTAGTT
>NW_019524226.1:5940-22204 GCF_002814215.2 Seriola lalandi dorsalis
ACTAAAACTGTTACATGGAAATTCTGTAAATGAAATACATTTTTTAGGGCGCTAAGAAACAAACCTATCACACATTTCTAGATCATTTCAAAGCTTTTACATTTTCCCTTTAGGTTCATGATCTGGTACACCAGCAGTTCAGACTGTAGTTTAGCGTCAGACGTGTTAGCTGTTAGCTAACACCAACAGCCTCCATGTGATACACACACACTCACACACTCTTCCTGTAGTAATCTTTTTATTATTCAAATGTTAAGTTTGGATTTACAGGCACATGGGGACAAACAGGGTCATTCAGGTCCTCGCAGGGCGGGAAAACATGACGTCACAGAGGCGTCCTGCAGGCTGCGCAGCACACACACGTCACCATCTAAGACAACAGGGTTACAACACAAATAACTGGTACATTATAACTTAAAATACTGTTTATACATCATGTCTGCGTGTGCTGCACGTCCTGCAGAGCGGGAAAAGGATGGAGGGAGAGAAAGAACAAAATGGATGACAACAAGTTGTAAGAGTCCAGATCATTTAGATCCTCTGTCACAGAAACTCTTCTTCTGTTCAGGCTCAGATGTTAAACTGACAAAGTGTTCGACTCTTACTTCCTGGATCAGGATCTTTTCTCTGCTCTGTTTGGACCTGATGTTTAAAGAACCCTGCTTCAGTACCGACAGGAGGAGACGGCGTGAATGAGCGAGAATGACGAGGACATTTCTGTGAGATAACAAGTGGAGCCCGTCACTGGGGCTGTGATTACAACCAAACTTTATATTAAGGCACAAAACACTAATTAAAAACAGTTAACTACCGTAGCAACGTGACCGAGCTCGTCATCTCATTATGGAGTCGAGCCAATAAATTCAGTAAAAACGAGGTGGCGGGCCACGCCCACCGCTCTGAAACACGTCCTGATTGGTGAAAGGGCCAAAAAAAAAAAAAAAAACTATAAACAAAAATATTCAGTTAGGTCGAGTTAACGAGTGAAAACCCAGAGAATCAATAAAACACAAATGAAATATTGGCATCGCTATGAGGCAGCAACACTGAGCCTTGTATACAAGCAAGCATATGATAATAATAACATACCACAGACGTTATCATAGAGATCTATATATATTTAACCTGGAGGTTTCAGTTGATTGATTGTGATAGAACTTGAAGTGGCTGTTTTGCATGTTGGAGTTTTATTTCTTAGAATCAGCCAGTCCTGAATCATTGAAGCATATATTTACACAAATAACAAATCCTCACTCTATGTCATAATAAAAAACATTCACACAAAAATATAACATTTGAAATAATTATTAGCACCAGTGTATCAGATAAAAATTCTCGCTACGCAAAATGTACAAAGTTGCATAGTGTTGGATTTTAGCCTGGAGGAAAATGTTAATGTGTGATTGGTAAAAAACAAAAAAACACCAGTGATAAGCAGCAACTTGTGGGAGAAGGACAGAGCTGTGGTGTTGTAACGTCCGTACATGAAATGGTGTTTGGCCGCAGCGAGAAGCGTCACAGCTGATTCAGACGGTGGCTGACGAGGTCAAACGAGCTGCGACGGCCCAAAACGCTTCCATCAGGAGAAGGAACGGAAACGAGCCGCAGATGAAACAACGAGCTGCAGGACGTCAAAACAGAAACAACAAACACGCCGCAAATTCACAAACAACAACAAAAACACACAAACCTCCAAACATTATGCAACAGGAACTAGAATTACCGCCTCGCCGTTGTATCCCGCCGCCAAAACACTTTGTGTTCTCGAGATATCGTGTTGACAAATCCAAAATCATGTTCTGTGAGATCACTGTGACCTTGACCTTTGAACTTTGGCCACCAGATTCTAATCAGCTCCTCCTTGAGTCCAGGTTTTTACCAAATCTAAAGAAATTCCCTCAAGGCGTTACAAGGCCATTGTGAGGTCGCCACGACCATGACCTTTGACCTTTGATCTAGAGAATGGGACGTACGGACGGACAACCTGAAAACAATACGGCTCCGACTGTCAAATAAAAACGCTGCATATCCAAACAACACAACAGAGGAGCTCCAGGCCTGTAGGGGGAGCTCTAACACCTTGAGCATTAGCTTGAACTTCGAGAATTAGGAGTGGACCTTTGACCTTTGACCCAACGAGAGAGTATGAATGTGGAAACAAGAGATGACAAACAGGTTTGTGTTGTTACATTTGTCCGTAGTTGTTACACTATTATAAAAGAGCAACAGATAACGTAGCAAGCGTTAGCGTTAGCGTTAGCTTATAGACAGTCTGTGGGTGTTCCACTGAGAGCTCCTCCTACAGGCCCGGAGCTCTTCTGTTGTGTTGTCTCCCGTTTTCTCTGTTGCATTTGTTTTGGAGGTTTGTGTGTTCTTGTTGTTTGTGTATCTGCAACGTGTTTGTTGTTCATGTTTTTGTTTCATCTTCCTGCAGCTCGTTGTTTCATCTGCAGCTCGTTTCCGTTGTTGTGTTTGTTTTTGTATTTTCGTTTGTGTTTTTTGAATCTGCAGCTCGTTTCTCCTGATGGAAGAGTTTTGGGCCGTTGCAGCTCGTTTGACATCGTCAGCCACCGTAGATCAAAGACAGAGCGCCTGAAGTCCTGAGAGACGTTCACAAGATAATTACTCACTAATACCTTCTGTGTGCAGGTTAATAACACATGTAGAAGACACTGTGTGGGAACTGATATCTTGTTCCCATGTAGTCTTGCACACGATATAGAAGCTGTCGTGTTCCTGCATGATCCTGAACACAACGCCGAGGAACTTGTTCCCACCAGATCTCTGTGACAGATTGTGAGATCAGAACTCGTGCTCTGTCCAACATTTCTCATGGGAACAAAACTCTAGTTTAATAAAAACTTGCACAAGACTTTCAGGTCAGGACTTCAGGTGCGTCTGGTTTGATGTAGACCAGCAGAGCGAGCTGGACTTTGCTCGTGGTCGCGACTCACTGGAGGTGAAAATACTGCTGAAGAGAGGAGTGAAACATTTCCTCTGAAGCTTTGGGAGAAAAGAGGAGAGAAAATTAAAGAAGAGAGGATTCCTTCACTGTGTGGTTTCTGGTTTCAAAGTAAAAGAGAAAAAGGTTCTAACAGTGTCGCCGTACATTCAGCTGGCTGAGAACTGATGGAGTGACGGGTGAAAGACGAAAACGCGAGCGGACGTTCCTCGAGGCGGGAGGAACTTCTTCTGTGGTTTTTTTCTGCGTCGGTGAAACTTCAGACGGGTGCAGTCACGTCGGGATTGTGGTTCTGGTTTTTCTCCGAGGTCCTCCACCTCTCTGCACGGCTTCTCTACGCCGCTTAGTTCATTCTACCGTAACCACGTTACTGCGTCTTGAAAAAACAAAAACAAAAAAAACAAAAAACAGCTGCTTCTCTTTCGTTAAAAAACCGTGAACGTGGTTTTGAAAATCAAAGACAAGAATCTGAAAACAAAAGGTTTAAAAAACTGTTTTGGTAAAAGTCGGCATGTTCGCCGGAGTGTTAGATGTGAAGGGGGAGTGTTGGAGGCGGGGCGGTGGAGGAGGAGGAGGGCGGGGTTAAGGCCTCTCCAGGGACGGCGTGTTGAAGCAGCCGTCAGGTAACGTGTTCTTGATGTCGTTGAGGTTGTTGATGTCAGCGCGGATCTCGCGGATCTGCCGGTCGTAGTCGTTGATCATCTCCTCCTGGGTCTGCGCCACGTTGTTCAGCTCCGCCAGCTTCCTGTCCAGATCACTGTCGGCCATCTTGCCCTTGGCCCGCTTCAGTGACTCGTCGATCTGGTTCAGTTTGCTCAGGTCCACCTTGTCAATGTTTCCTGCGTAGGAGACAAAGGAGGCAAGACTTTATCAACTTAGCTTAGCTTAAAGATCGAGAACAAGGAGAAGCAGCTAACTTAGCTTAGCATAAAGATCGAGAACAAGGGAGAAGCAGCTAACTTAGCTTAGCTTAAAGATCGAGAACAAGGAGAAGCAGCTAACTTAGCTTAGCATAAAGACCGGGAACAAGGAGAAGCAGCTAACTTAGCTTAGCATAAAGACCGGGAACAAGGAGAAGCAGCTAACTTAGCTTAGCATAAAGATCGAGAACAAGGGGGAACAGCTAACTTAGCTTAGCTTAAAGATCGAGAACAAGGGGGAACAGCTAACTTAGCTTAGCTTAAAGACCGGGAACAAGGAGAAGCAGCTAACTTAGCTTAGCATAAAGACCGGGAACAAGGAGAAGCAGCTAACTTAGCTTAGCATAAAGACCGGGAACAAGGAGAAGCAGCTAACTTAGCTTAGCATAAAGATCGAGAACAAGGGGGAACAGCTAACTTAGCTTAGCTTAAAGACCGAGAACAAGGAGAAGCAGCTAACTTAGCTTAGCATAAAGACCGGGAACAAGGGGAAACAGCTAACTTAGCTTAGCATAAAGATCGAGAACAAGGGGAACAGCTAACTTAGCTTAGCTTAAAGACCGAGAACAAGGGGGAACAGCTAACTTAGCTTAGCATAAAGACCGGGAACAAGGAGAAGCAGCTAACTTAGCTTAGCATAAAAAGTGTAAACAATTGGAGTCAAAGGAGGGAAAACTTCAGATCTGACATCTCCTTAATCAATCTAAACCAATCAGACAGAGCCAAGAAGGTTATTGATTAATTGTTCCCTCAGTCTGATACCAGTGACCTGGATCTCTCTGTGAACCGGATCATCATGAGTCTCAGACCGTGGTCTTACCCAGCTGATCCAGCAGGGCGGTGATGGTGCTCAGGACCGTCTTCACGGCGCTCTTGGCTTTGCGGGCGTTGTCCTCCGCCTCCTTGGCGTTGTTGGACGCCTGCAGGTCAGTGGACAGTAAACAGTGTCAGCTGATTCATTAACTTTATTATTAAAAGCTCACAGTGGCGTCCGGACCGGGTCGTACCATTCCCGCCATCATCATGTCCTGGTCAGCCTCCGCCTTCTTCCTGGCCAGCTCCTGCTCGGCAGTGCTCAGCTGGTCCATCATGTCGTTGACCTCGTTGTCCAGCTTGTTGGTGTCCTGGAACGCCTTCTCCGCGTCCTCCTTGGTCTTGGCTGAGCCCTGAGCACACGGGATGTTATCAGTGCTGGAAATGAAACCAGTAACCTAGGCAACAGTTTCCAGGTAACTGCAGAGAGCGAGCCACTGTTGGTTTACCTTCTGCACATTGCTGGCGATCCTCTCCGCCTCCTCCGCCTTGTTCTTGGCCTCACGGGCGTCTGCGGCTGCGTTTCCGAGCGCCGCCTCCGCCTGCCTGGTCTTCTCGTTGGCGGCCATGATGGTGGCGTTGATGGCGGGGATCTTCTTCATGGCCTCTTCAGCGGCAGTTTTGTTGTCGTTGACCCTCTTGTCAAAGTCTGCAGGAGAAGAAGAATGGGAGGAGTTTTCACTTCAGCCCTTAAAAAATCCCTTAATTTGTTGAGACGATCCATTAAAAATCTATTTCTTTATGCAATAATTACAATAATTAGCTGCAAATATGTAAGTATGAAATGAAAGGTTAAGGTGGTTTTAAGTTACAAATTATTTTGAATTAATTAAAGATACCTGAAATGGTATTTTGTTTTTGTCTCTTAAAAACCCTTTAACTAAGACACAGTTATATTGTAAATCAACTTTAATATGCATCAGTCAGGTGGACAGTTGGCAGGTGGACAGGTAGAAAGGTGGACAGGTGGACAGGTAGAGAGGTCGACAGGTAGAGAGGTGGACAGGTGGACAGGTAGAGAGGTGGACAGGTGGACAGGTAGAGAGGTCGACAGGTGGACAGGTAGAGAGGTCGACAGGTAGAGAGGTGGACAGGTGGACAGGTAGAAAGGTGGACAGGTGGACAGGTAGAGAGGTGGACAGGTAGAGAGGTGGACAGGTAGAGAGGTGGACAGGTGGACAGGTAGAGAGGTGGACAGGTGGACAGGTAGAGAGGTCGACAGGTGGACAGGTAGAGAGGTGGACAGGTGGACAGGTAGAGAGGTGGACAGGTGGACAGGTAGAAAGGTCGACAGGTGGACAGGTAGAGAGGTGGACAGGTAGAGAGGTCGACAGGTAGAGAGGTGGACAGGTGGACAGGTAGAGAGGTGGACAGGTGGACAGGTAGAGAGGTGGACAGGTGGACAGGTAGAAAGGTCGACAGGTGGACAGGTAGAGAGGTGGACAGGTGGACAGTCATGTACCTCTGAGGTCGTTCAGGATGCCCTCGGCCTCCTTGAAGGTCGACTGACCCTTCTTCGCCGCTTCCTCTGCCAGAGCTTTGGCGGCATCTGCGCGAGCTAACAGCTGATCAGCAGTCTGTCCAAAAGAAACAGGAAGCAGACGTTAGCATCATCAGACAGCTAATTTAGCTTAGCATAATGACTGGACACAAGGGTAAACAGCTAATTTAGCTTAGCATAATGACTGGAAACAAAGGACAAAGAACAAACAAAGAAACAGCTAGCCTGGCTCTTTCCAAATATAACCTAAACGAACCATGTGTAACCTGTGTAACCATAACAACCAAGCCATCTTCTCCGTGTTCAGACAGGTGAGCGGCTCCTTAACATACCTGCTGCTCACTTTTGCCTTTCTCCAGCAGTTTGCGGACTTCCAGCTCTTTGGGCTTCAGGTCGTCTCTGAGGTCATTGTACTCCTTCTCCGTCTTGTCGATCAGCTTGTCCAGGTCCGACGCCTCCTTCTTGATCTTTGTGGCTTCGTCCTGAAAACAGAAACAGTGGTCAACACTCCACGCCGAGACGTTTACCGTCGGCAGAGACGTCCGGTCTGAATGTGTTCTGTCACCTCCAGAGCCTTGGTGTCGAACGGCGGGAGGCTGGTCAGGTTGGCGAAGATCTTCAGAGCTTTGTTCCCGGCGTCTTCGGCCTCGGCCTGGACCTTGTTGGCCTGTTTCTCCAGGTTCTTCGCCAGCTCCTTGGCTTCGTTGTACCTGAGCAGGACAGAGCAGGACTCCGTCACATGACTCTCAAGTGAACATCTTTGGGCTCCGGCAAATTATTACGGGCATTTTTTGTCATTTCACTGACAAAATAATGAAGCGATCATTTAGCTAACTTAGCATAAAGAGCGGAAAAGCTAACTGAGCTTAGCATAAAGACTGGGAACAAGGGGAAGCAGCTAACTTAGCTTAGCAAAATACAAAAACAACAAAATAATGAATCTATCATTTGAGAAAATAACTGTCGTGTTAATTGATTATATGTGAATCAATGTGTGTAACTAAGGAACAGAGGAGGAGGCGGAGCTGTGACGCACTTCCTGTTGAGCTCGTCGATTTCCTGGCTCGTCCTGCTCTCTCCGTCCAGAGTCTTCAACAGCAGGTTGTACGCTTTGGTCGACGTGTCGTTGGCGTCCTTGGCGATCTTCTCAATCTGATCGGCGTCCATCTTGTGCCTGCACAAAACAAACGACAGCGGTGTGTTAGAGGGAGGTTCCATTAGCAGAAGTTTAAACGTGTTTCTCCACAGAACTTTCTCTTTATTGAACAACAGGAGTCAAATGTTAAATGTGTGAACACGAGCAGCCTCAGCAGGATTACAGATCTGAGGTGTGTGTGTGTGTGTGTGTGTGTGTGTGTGTGTGTGTTGTGGTCTTACTTCTCAGCCAGTCTTCGAGCCTCCTCAGCCAGCAGCGTCATGTTGTTGGGCTCTCCGGTGCCGCCGGGGGGTTTGATGTCCTGCAGACGACATCAACAACAAGTCAGACTCTGTTAATGAGTCTAACAGTTGCCGTGACGACGGCGACCTCACTCACCACTTTGCTGACGGCGTCCTTGGCCTTGTCCAGCTCCAGTCGGGCTTGGTTGATCAGGTTCTCGGCGTCACGGACTCGGGTGCGGGCGCGGTCGGCCTGACTGCCGGTGTCGTCCACCGTGTTGCGGATGCTCTGCAGTCGGTTCCACTGAGTGGTCAGAGTGTTGTTGATGGTGTTCAGGCGATCCAGCAGGCCTTTGTCTACGTCTGCGGGGGTCAAAGGTCAAATCATAAACACTCCAGCAGAGACTGAAGCTTTAGAAAACAAACACGCCCAGAACATGAAGTTTACACAAAATGACTAAAAATCCAAATCGTGAGTCATAACTCAAATCTGAACATACAGTAATGAAACGCATATTTTTAGATTCAGCGTGACTTCCACTTCCTGTCAATGTCATTATCTCTGATGTCCCTCCAGAATAAAGCTCCAGAAATCTGCTTTAAAACCAAAGAAAAAAGAAGCTGCAGATCTTCAGATCCTCATGTTTTTAAGTTTCCTTCAGTGACACAGTGACAGTTGTCTGAACATCAGCAGGTACTCTGCAAACAAGAGCTGCAAATAACCAATTCAGCATGTTTCTACAATCACTAAAGTATTATGGGAACTGTAGTTCCAAAACTTTCAGCAGGGTGTGGGCCCACAGAAACCCTCCTCTCTGTCCTGAGCTGTAACTTGAGGTTTTGGACACTGGACAAAGGGGTAACAAGTTGGTCACCGAGGCAACAGAAGTTGCTTCAAGGTGGCTGTGGATCAGGTGACCCAGCCGGCTGGGTCACAGCCCGCTGGGTCACCTGGGTGAGGGTGTCTGGTGTTGAAAGACCTGAAACTCCTCACTGATGTTGTGCATTTAAATGACATCATAGCGGAGCAGGAGGAGCGGTAAGAGTGAAGCTGTCGAGGTCGTGTTACCTTTGCTGGTCTGAGCCTCCTCCAGCAGCTCCATGATGGCTCGCTCCGCCTCCTTCAGTCGGTCCTCGAAGGCCTTATCGCTGACGGTCTCCTGACCTGAGCCCAGGTTATCGATCAAGGTCTGCAGGTCGTGAAGCTTCTGCCTCTGCTGGTTCACCTGGAGACACACAAACATTAACTCACGCTCTGTGATGACCCACGTATTCAGCTTTCAGGCTCGTTCTCGATGCGTTCAGTGGCGTGTAGGCGCTCAGCCGTCCTCACCTTGTCTCTGACCAGACTGTAGCAGGAGGGACACTGCTGGCAGCCCGGCACCGAGCGGTTGTAGAAGTAATTCTCCTCACACATGTCACATCGAGCTCCGACGAAGCCGGGCCGACACTCGCAGCGGCCGTCCTCCTTACACTGACCCGACTGAGAGCCCTCGGGGTCGCAGTCGCAGGCTGCAGGTCACACACAAGACATCGCTCTGATTTACAGGCATTACAACTTCCTGAATCTACAGCGCACTGGCTGTTTCCATGGTAACCCCTGTGGTCACCCAATAAACTAGCACAGTGTCGTAAATCAGTGATGTCATCGTTCTTACGTTTGCAGCCGGACGAGCTGAAGCCGAAGAAGCTGACCTCGCAGCGTTCGCAGTGCAGGCCGGTGATGCCGGGCTGACACTCGCACTGTCCTGAAGTGATGTCACACTGACCGTTGGTAGAGCCAATGGGATTACAGTTGCACCTGTTGGGAACACCAAAAGAGACGGCTTGAGTGAAATTTAAAACTTAACCCTGCGTGCAGACAAATCTGGACCGAGGGCGAATACTGACCACAGGAGCCTGTAGAGGCTGGACGCGTTAAAGTAGGCTCATTAAATCAGGAATGATAAACATTATAATCTAAAGAACGTGTCTCAATAAAGTTTAGTTCAGTTTTGACAGAACTTTTCCTGTCGACCAGGATAACGGAAGTTTAGATGAGGCGTTCCTCTAGGTTCTGTTCTTGTTCCCCTTCATTTCCCAGTTTAGCTGCTGCACCTATTCTTCACAATCACAGTGCGTCTTTTCATTTCTATGCAGATGACACTTTGTTAAGAAAAATGTGTTGTAAATAAAGTTATTATTGTTTCTGCTCAGGTTTGTTATTATTTTTCTGTCAGATTTGCTCAAATGGCTGAAAGGTTAAAGCAGAGGTGATCTGACCGTTCGCAGCCGTTGCCGCTCTGCAGGTTGAAGAAGCCGGGCTGGCAGGCGCTGCAGTCACGCTCAGCGACGTTGGGGAGACACTGACACTGACCCGTGACCTGGGAGCAGCTGGTCTGACGGTCCACGGTACCGAGAGGAGAACAGGAGCAGGCTGAGGAGGACAGAGAGGTGGACCAGTCAGAACCTCAGTCAGAACCTCAGGGACATGTCACAGACCAAGGATCTGGAATTCAGCACTTCCTCTTACGTTTGCACTTGTCCGCGGGGTTGGTAGCCAGGGCGTTGCCATAGAAACCCTCCTTGCAGCGGTCGCAGAAGAAGCCGTCGGTGTTGTAGATGCACTTCAGACACTCTCCGGTCTCGCGGTTGCAGTTGCCGACGGCGTTGGGGTCGATGTTGTCACTGCACTTGCAGGCTCGGCAAGCTCGGACCGGACCGTTCTGACCCAGAGGGTCCCCGAAGAAACCGTCGTCACAGAGCTCACAGCGCTTACCTGCACACAGGTGACGTCAGTAACACTGTACAGATATGGTTCATCTATAAGTTCATCTAGACTGGATCAGGTCATTTGTGGCGGCAGTCTGACCTGCACAGGTGTGGTTGTGTACAGGTGTGGTTGTGTACCTGTGGTTCCTGTGGGACAGTTGGTGCAGACCACCTCTCTGGTTTTGGGGACCACAGCGCAGGTGGCTCCGGCTGGACAGGGACAGGGCTTACAGTCACCTGACGTCCCCTGGGTGGCGTCGCCGTAGAAACCGTCTTTACAGCGCTCGCAGCTCAGGCCGGCCGTGTTGTGCTGACAGTCACAAGCTCCTGACGAACAAACAGTCAGTCAGCATCAGGCAGAAAAGAGTTTTCATGAGCCGAGACTGGTTCAGTCTGGTTTGTTTAGTTTTCAGTCAGTAACCAGTTAAACCAGTTAAACCAGTTAACCCAGTGTTACCTGTGTCGGGGTTGCAGGCTTCGCTGTGTCCGTTACAGTTGCAGGCCTCACAGGGGCTGAAGGCTCCGAGCTCCGGGCGAGCGCGGCGGTATCCCACAGTGCACTGCTCACAGTGTTGACCCTGGTAACCCTGAGGACAGGTGCACTGCTCTACCCAGCGGGCCGGGGCACCTGGACCCTGCCTCGCTGTCACCAAGGAGACATCGTCAAGGTAACCGGCACCTAGGGAGACAGATTCATTAACAACTGACACTGACCAGAAAACCTTGGAGGCGCTGTGTTGTGTTGTTACGTTGTTGCTGCGTTGTTGTTATTGTTGTGTTGTTGTTGTGTTGTTGTTGTTGTTGTTGCTGTGTTGTTGCTGCGTTGTTGTTGTGTTGTTGTTGTTGATGTTGTGTTGTTGCTGTGTTGTTGTTATTGTTGTGTTGTTGTTGTGTTGTTGTTGATGTGTTGTTGCTGTGTTGTTGTTGATGTTGTGTTGTTGTTGTCGTTGTTGCTGTGTTATTGCTGTGTTGTTGTTGTGTTGTTGTTGATGTTGTGTTGTTGCTGTGTTGTTGTTGATGTTGTGTTGTTGCTGTGTTGTTGTTGTTGCTGTGTTGTTGCTGTGTTGTTGCTGCGTTGTTGTTATTGTTGTGTTGTTGTTATTGTTGCTGTGTTGTTGCTGTGTTGTTGCTGTGTTGTTGTTGTGTTGTTGTTGTGTTGTTGTTGTTGCTGTGTTGTTGCTGTGTTGTTGCTGCGTTGTTGTTATTGTTGTGTTATTGTTGTGTTGTTGTTGTTGTTGCTGTGTTGTTGTTGTGTTGTTGTTGTGTTGTTTTTGATGTTGTGTTGTTGTTGTGTTGTTGTTGTGTTGTTGTTGTGTTGTTGCTGTGTTGTTGTTGATGTTGTGTTGTTGTTGTTGTTGTGTTGTTGCGTTGTTGTTGTTGTGTTGTTGCGTACTCCTCTCGCTGTAGGTGCCTCGGATCTTGATGGCCGTCAGGTTGTGCAGAAGTTTCTGGAAGTCAGAGTGACTGATGGTCGGCCTCCAGGGATAATCAGTGCTGTCATGGAGCCTGAACCAGAACCAGAGTCAGAACCAGAACCAGAACCAGAGTGAGACATTATCAACAACAGAGAACAAACAGACAGATTGTAAAGTCTTAATTAAGCCAGATTAACATTAGGACCAAAACCGGTCTGACTGGATCCAGACCTACAGACCATCATCAGAATCTAAACAGATGATCCTGAACTGGAACCAGATCAGACCGGACTGGTCTCCAGTTAAACAGGAGCCGGTCAGACTCACCTGAACACGTATGTCTGCATGTTCTCGTTGGGGTAGGCGTTGCCCTGGGCGATAAGGGGGACAGCCACCCTCAGATTAGCTCCCTCCAGAACCAGATCCTCCGCAGACAGACGGGTGTCCCGTCGGTCCACCCGGAAACTCAGACTCAGGTTCTGACCGTAACTCAGCATCTGGTTCCCCAGAAACTTCTCTGTGACACAGAACCACAGGAGTCAGAGACCAGAGACCAGAGACCAGCTCAGAGAGTGTGTGTGTGTGTGTGTGTGTGTGTGTGTGTGTGTGTGTGTGTGTGTGTGTGTGTACCTGGGGCTATGAAGTACATGGGGAAGTAGTCTTCTGAGATGAGGGAGACCTCCTGTCCGCTGGGGGACCACTGGACGGAGACACTGGATCCATCACGCTGCTGACCGGTCCACTGCTCGTCATCTGACACACACACACACACACACACACACACACACACACACACACATTAAGTCTCTGACAGTCAGTACTCTGGGTTTACTCCCCCCTGCGCGCTGGCCGCAGGCGGTTACCTCTGTAGAAGGAGGAGCTGATGGTGTGGGCGCTGAAGCCCTCGGCGCTGTCGCACACAGACGAGTGCTGGAAGCAGAAGCAGGGCGTGCAGCCCTGAGGGTTGTTGGGGTCCAGGTTGAAGTAACCCAGTTTACACCTGAGGGACAGAGACAGGAAGACGAGACGTAAGAGGAGACACAGACCAGAACATCTTACAGGTGCTGCGCTGTGTTGTGTTGCCTGTGTGTGTGTGTGTGTGTGTGTGTGTGTGTGTGTGTCACCTGTCGCAGCTGAAGCCCTCCACGTTGTCTTTGCAGCGACACTGTCCCGTGTTGACGTCACACTCCTGAGTGCTGCCAGAGGGCGAGCAAGAGCAAGGCCTGACAGGGAGAGAGAGAGAGGGTGTGTGTGTTATTTATACACACAACTTTAATTAACTGTACACACACACACAGCAGGTGATGAGGCCGCTGCAGAGAGAGAGAAGGTCAGACAGTGACTCAGCCAGCAGAGGGCGATCAAACCCTGATCTCAGACCAGAACCAGGTCTGAGCGACACCAGCGAAGAAACAGTGACCTGGGAGAGAGGTGAGGGATTCACTCATCAGCTGTTAGTGTCATTCATTAATCACTGCCCATCAACACCTGGATACCTGAGTTTCAGTTAGTGAGAGACCACAAGGGGTGTGTGTGTGTGTGTGTGTGTGTGTGTGTGTGTGTGTGTGTGTGTGTGTGTGTGTGTCTCCAACATCTATTAAAACACATCAGTGAGTCTCTGTTGTTCTTGGTCACATGATCCTTCATCACTAAGCATGTGGGCTCTGTACTTTATTGTGAAGCCGCAGACTGACGACAGAGATCACTTCCTGTGAGGCAGACGTTACTGAGCATGCTCAGAAACACTGAGCTGTTTACACTGCGCGCCTCTCCACAGTGATGTATTGATTTAGTCTGGGACAGAGTCCGATCGACACGATGGATTCAGACGAGACTGAGGGCGACAGGAGACACTGCTGTTACCACGGCGACAGGAGGCCGGTACTGGCGCTGGGCCTCAGCTCACCTGAGGCCCTGAGTGAAGATGGATCATGTGGTCTGGACTCGACCAGGTGCAGTTGTTTACAACGTGAACCATGTTTCTGAGCATGCTCAGTGACCTCTGCCTCACAGGAAGTGATCTCTGTCGTCAGGCCGCAGCTTCACAATAAAGTACAGAAGAGGTGTTTACTTTAATGGTGTTTTTATTTGAAGGAAACCTTAACCTTAACTGGTGCCTTTAAAGCTGGAGTGTTATACAGACAGGTGCATTATGGGTCATTTGGTGTGAACATGAAGACATCAGGGTGTGTGGGGGGTCGAGGTGTGTGGCCCCCCCTCAGCAGCTGGTCTGTACCTGCAGCCGGCCTCGGTCAGACTGTGGTATCCCGGCTGACAGCGGTCGCACTTCTCTCCGGTCACTCCGGGTTTACACGCACACATTCCTCTGTTGTCACACTGAGGAGACTCCGAGCCTGAAACACACACACACACACACACACACACACACACACACACACACACACACACACACACACACTCCCATTAGCAGACCATTAGAGCGCTGGTCTCAGGCTGCAGCAGCTGGTTCACATTAACCAGCTGCTGAGCACCAGAACCACAAGTCCATACCTGCGGTTTCACATGTTCCTACTGCAGCTCGTGTTCACGTCGACATCGTGTTTTCACAATCACAACACCACATTTTTGAATTGTGGCCAACGTTTCCATGGCAACACCAGCACACGACGGGGCACAGAGAATCTTTTTTCATTTTGCACATGAAATATATTTTAGTAGAAAAACAATAACAACAAAAAAAACTTCATTTGATGTTATCTGGCTGCTTTCATGTCCCATCATGCACTCTGTTTCACTCTGATGGAAATCAGTGTGCAGAGATTTGAAACTCAGGTATGAAACAGCGACTCTGAACTGTTGTGTTCAAGTGTTTGTGGCTCAGCTGGTTATTTTTTTATCTAGTGAGAAAAAGAAAAGAAAGTGAAGATTTCTCGTTTTGATTCTCTGTCACGTAGAAAACTAGAATCGCCTCCTCGTGGTCGTATCACTCCGCCACTGGGACTAGTTTCAGGTCTCATCTCTGTTTATCCAGAGTCACAGAAAATATGAACCATTTGTGTGAAATTTGGTCATAATTGCTGTGAAGTCTAGATTTGTGAGGTCACCTTTGACCTTTGACCACTAACATCTAATAGTTGTTAAGATGTCAACGTATCCCAAGATTCATTGCGCTCCAGTAATGAAAGCACTGACAGAGAGCCTGCTGACCACACTGTTAAATGTCAGTGTTGTGTTTCGGTTCAACTGTTAAAACCAAGAGACTGAAAACAAAAGGTTCTTCTGGAAAAACGTTAAGTGTTGTCAAGGTTGCTAGGTGACAAGAGCCACGCTATCTGATGCAACTGTAAGGGCGGGAAAAAGCTGCTGCCGCGGTCTACGGCGGTTACGAATGTTCACGAGGTCAAAACCATGTTTATTTTAGGTCACCGTTACCTTGACCTTTGACCTTTAGCTACAAAAATCTAATCAGTTCATCCTTGAGTCCAGGTGAATGTTTGTACCAAATCTGAAGAAGTTCCTTCAAGGTCAGACAACCTGAGCCCTGACACCAAACCAGGTCAGGCCGAGCCGGGACTCACCCACAGAGTTGCAGCTGCAGGGCAGGCAGCGGCCGCCGCTCTGCTCCCTGTAGTAGTTGTCCAGGCAACGCTCACAGTTGGGGCCGTCGGTGTTGTCGGCGCAGTTCCTGCAGTGACCTCCGTGACCTGTGGCCCGGTACAGCTCCGTGTCGAAGTAACACTCAGAACTCTTCCCGTTACAGTCGCAGGCTTAGAGGACGACACACACACACACACACACACACACACACACACACACACACACACACACACACACACACACACACAGGTTCATGTTAACAGGGTCTGAAGGTGGAGGAAGGAGGAAGTAAATAAGGAAGTAATCTATCAAACTGCTTAGAGTGAACTCTTATTATAAGAGCTAATCACTCAGTGTTGTGTTGTGTGATGTGTGGAACAGCTGTATCCGAGGTGAAGCTGTGACTGACGCAGTGCGCAGGCTGTCAGCTCATGTTGCTGTTGAGTGTGAACAGGGAGTAAAACAGAGGGTTAAAGGAGGTGAAGACTCAGCTGGAACATGTGGACACAGTCAGTCAGAGTCATGTTTCTGCTGCTGCTGCTGCTGCTGGATTAAATCACTGTGGGAGAATAAAAACAGTCAGATTCCCTGAGCAGTTAGTCATGCATCTGCTTCTGATGAACCTTTGGCTGACAGGAACTACAGCTCCCACAATCCCCCAGGGACCATCATGACTAATGATGTCCTGGGATCAGTTCCTGCAGTACATCATGTGATGTGTTCTCTGCTGGGAGCAACAGCAATAACCAGAGAGGCAGTACTTCATATGTCAGCAGCAGCAGCAGTAACTGTAGTAAAGCAGTAATAACTGCAGTAAAGTAGTGACAGATGTAGTTAAGCTGTAGCTGCCATAAAGAAATAGTACCTGCAGTGAAATGGTTTAAGCTGCTTACTGCAGTAACAGGTGCAGTAAAACAGTAGCAGGTGTAGTAAAGTAGTTGTAGCTGCAGTAAAACAGTTACATGTG
>NW_019524226.1:22305-24193 GCF_002814215.2 Seriola lalandi dorsalis
AAGCAGTAACCGGTGTAGTAAAGTGGTAACAGGTGTAGAAAAGCAGTAAAGTAACGCAGTAACAAGTGTGGTAAAGCAGTAACAGGTGTAGTAAATCAGTAACAGGTGTAGTAAATCAGAAACAGTAAAGCAGTAACAGGTGTAGTAAAGCAGTAACAGATGTAGTAAATCGGTACCAGTAAAGCAGTAACAGGTGTAGTAAAGCAGTAACAGTAAAGCAGCAGTAACTGTAGTAAAGCAGTAACAGGTGTAGTAAAGCAGTAATAACTGCAGTAAAGCAGTAACAGTAAAGCAGAAACAGGTGTAGTAAAGCAGTCAGAGATGCAGTTTGGCAGCAGCAGACTCACGCAGACACTCGTTGGAGTTGTCGGCGGTCGCTCTCCTCCACGGCCGGTCGTTGAAGAACGGTTTGCAGATGTTGCAGTCGTCGCCCTCTGTGTTGTGTTTGCAGTTACACACCAGCCGTCCTCTGCCGTTCTTCAGGCACTCACTGGCGTGGCCGTTACACTTACACCTGACGGGAAGGAAACACACCTGTTACACACAAAGACTTCCACAATGTCCACATTTCCCTGATCAGACCGGACATGTAGAAACAGTGAGTGAGCGCTCGCTGCCTCACAGCTTTAACACGACACCAGGGGTCGGCCTGCTGTTGATACTGGGTTTGGTTCCAGTGAGGTTTTTCCGCTCGGTGGCGCTGAGGGATGGTTTTGTTAAACCTCCTCGGGGGGGGGGGGCCTCACAACAGGACGGGACTTGCTCAGCAGCCACCTTTGGTTATTGTCTCAGGTGTTTCTTGGCAGAGAGCCGTGGAAAAACTGACGGCGGAGAGGAAGACTGGGTTTGTAGAGGCTGGCTGCTCATCTGCAAAACACCAAGTCCTGCAAAAAGCTGCAGCACGCTGGACTCTGACTCACACATTTAACATGTGCATCACTTTCTCAGCACTAGATTTAACCTCGGTCAACCACTGGAGCGCTTCTCTTGAACCAACTGCTTCACCAGGAAACTTGTTGGAGTTCAGAGAGTTCAGACCTGCATCAGAAACCTCAGAGTTCACGTCACGCTCAGCGTCTCGTTGGTACCGATCAGTCAGCCTGAGACTTTCACGTCCGTCACAGGGTTGTACATGTTGGAAAAACTCAAAGGAATCTGAAGACTGGCGCCTCGGGCGGCGGGAACACTGAGCTCTCAGGTGAGCACTCTCAGGTGAGACAGAGGAGAGGCCTCTCTGGATAAATAAAGGTTAAACCCTGCAGCTCTGACAGGCTCCGGCTCAGGACTCTCCCCTTTTCTTCGCCCGTCATGGCGGTCAGTCTGCCCCATTCCGGTCTCCCTGTAATCCCGCCCTGCCGGACAGGAATGTCAGGAATGCTGGCTGTGTAATGGAAATCTGCTCCACATTTCAAACAGATTATGGCTGCGGAGGCCGTGCAGCGGCGGCCTGTTTAACACTCCTGTAACGCCTGTCCAAACCTTTCCTGGGGGTTTTTCAGACGTGCAGGAAAAGGAGTTCTCATGTGGATTCCTGTGCAGACCACAGGGACTAGACCAGAACAGTGACACCAAGACCAGGACCCACAAAACCACAAGACCACACTCAGTCACTGCGAGGTTTCCTCCGTGTGAGCAGGTCTCCCGCGTTCACAGCCACATGTTAACCAGCGTCAGACACACGGTCAGACATGAAACAGTGTGAAACAATAATCAGCGACAGTCAGCCCGCCTCCGTCTTTACCTTCCTCCCACGGCGAAGTCAGAGATGGCGTAGTAGTACGACTTGAGGACCTTGGGGTCGTTGAACACCTCGTCTCCGAACGTGTTGAGCCTGTTCAGGGTCACTCTGATGTCGGTGGCCGTCACCCAGTCCTGCAGGAGACACAAC
>NW_019524226.1:25194-27165 GCF_002814215.2 Seriola lalandi dorsalis
GAGACGCAGCAGCAGCTTCCCAAACCTCTCTCCATGTTCCTGTTCAGGTTTCCCCCCCCCCCCCCGCTCTGTTTCCGGCAGGCTTCATGTTTTTAATAGAAGCACTGAAACCTTCAGCAGAAGGATTTAAAGTGTTTGACTTTCTGTGGTCGGACGCTCGTCCTCCCACTCAGGAAAACTTCTGCCTCCTGTGACTTCACACACTGATGTGAAATCCTGCTGCTGGGAAGGAGGGACAGATGATCAGCTCACACACTGAGACGCAAATAGATTCAGAACTAACCACATTATTCTGCTGCGTCTCGTTACAGCGTCTGTGTCACATTCACTCGCTCGCAGCCGAGAGTCCGTCACTGAGTTTATGTTGAGGGAACCTTGACTCAGACTTGGTGTTAGTCCTGGTCCCTGAACAACAACGCACGACTTCTCCTTAAAACCTTCACTTAAGTATTTCAGGTTTTCTCCTGATCTTAGTCTCTTACTTAAAGAATCCCTTAAAGTCAGTTCAACTGTTGCATGAAAGACCTTGAGACCAAAGTTCACCTGCTGAAGTTCCCGCCAAAACAACAGAAGGATGAGATAACGGGTATCAGTCGCCATGGAAACAGAAGTTTACTGCTGTAAATATCTGAAGTGTTTTCCTGACTAAGGAACCTTGTAAGAGACTAAAGTGTCGGACTTCAGCTGAAAACTGAAGGTGTTTTGTGACACCTGACTCTCAGCTCTGACACAGTGAAGCTCCGCCCCCTGCTGTGCACACAGCATCAGTGTGCTGCCGGACTCTGATGGAGGTCCAGTTCTTGGCAGAGTCTGGCTCTGATGAAGCCCGTCATTGTTGAGGAGGTTTCTCAGCTGCTCGCTGCGTCTCTCTCTCTCTCTCTCTCTGTCTCCCGTCCGGTCCAGGAAGCCGCTGCAGGTTCTCAGCTGAGCGGACGCCGTTTAAACTCGCCTGAACATTTGTTTGCCATCAATCATGTTCAGCTCTGAGCAGAGTCAGAAACTCCTCAGAGACACAGACATCCAGCTGAGCTGCAGCAGACACAGTCAGACCTGGTCCTGGTCCAGGACCTGGACCAGGACCTGAGTCCTTGGTCCTGGGCTGAGGTAAAAAAAAAAAAAAGTTTTTGCTGAGGAAAGTTCCAACTGAGAGACGATTATTGTAGATTATTATAATTATCATTATATTCCCTCATGTGGTGATAATTCACCTGGGCTGATATCAGGTGACTGAGGCTCATCATCATCATCCTCAGTGACCTGTGATGTCACAGCTCTCCTCCTGTCTGATGATTGGCTGCAGGGTGGAAACAGCTTCACATATACACAGACTGATGAATGATCAGGTGAGCAGCCGGGTCACCACAGTTCATCTGATGATGATGATGATGATGATGATGATATGAGTGTTTCAGCTGCAGGACCCCGCCATGTAAGGTCAAAGTTCAGAACACGAGGTCACTGTAGGTCAACAGGTTTGCAGTGTGTGAAAGCTGATTTAACGCTGCAGAAATAAATGTCTTATATGTTCATAGACTGAATTTCACATAAATGTACATGTAAAAAGAATTACATGTGAAACCTCTTCGAAACTGTAATAATTTCATATATTTCTATAAAATATATACATTTATGTGTGTATGTTTATATTGTTACATAAATATAAATCCATCAAAGCCTGTCAGTACATGTTGATATTATATAAAAGTCTGTGTTAAACATGTTTATAAAACATATAGGTAACACTTCACCTAGTTATTTTTAACACGTATATTGTTTTAATAAACCTGCATAAATATATAATGTCAACACATGACATAAATGTCTATGTATATACTTTCAGGTAACTATAAATTAAATATAGATCATTTTATTATGGGTATTTTAGGTTATAAATCTATGTATTTATATATATTTATATATTCAGAGGATGTATACATGTGATAATAATATAGGGACATATATAATATATAT
>NW_019524226.1:28212-28897 GCF_002814215.2 Seriola lalandi dorsalis
GGGGGGGGCAGTAGGGAGAGAGAGGACGTCCAGCTGCAGGTCGGTCGAGCCAAACAGAGCCGCTGCTGCAGTGGGAAATCCGGGGGCGTTGCCTAGCAACATGCCGCAATACTTGGCAGCGCCAAACCTCTAACAACCCGACCAGCAGCAAGGACTGCTGGGAAAAAAAAAAAAAATCCACTGGCCCAGTGGTCTGAGTGAGGGTGAGGGAATCTCCACGCAGCGTCCAATCACAGCTCAGACAGCGAGACAGGAAGTGCAGCTAACATCTGGACAGAACGCATCATCATCATCATCATCAGAGCTAGAGGCGAGGACAGCTGTGGGTTTTAATGATGTCACAGTGACGCTGACCTTTGACCTTCTGGATATAAAACCTCATCACGTCTTTGACATTTGAGTTAAATTGTGTCATAATTAGTTGTTTTGTGAGGTCACAGTGACCTTTGACCTTTGATCAGCTGATCTGTGAGTGTTTGACCCGAGCTGTTTCTGAGGCGTCACGTTCTCCGGAATAATAAAGTTTATTTGAATGCAGAGCAGCCAGGTGTGTGATGTCATTCATAAACAATCCACATTTTAAACAAGATTTCTAACCTGTTTTAACTGATGTAAACAACTGACTGTTTCAGTGATGAACTTTATTATATCTGGACTTTCTGTTCAGGAACTGATTCTGTCTGTC
>NW_019524226.1:29617-31545 GCF_002814215.2 Seriola lalandi dorsalis
GTGTGTGTGTGTGTGTGTGTGTGTGTGTGTGTCTGTCTCTGTCTGTGTGTGTGTGTGTGTGTGAGTGTGTGTGTGTGTGTGTCTGTCTCTGTCTGTGTGTCTCTGTGTCTGTGTGTGTGTCTGTGTCTCCGTCTGTGTGTGTGTCTCTGTGTGTGTGTGTGTGTCTGTCTCTGTCTGTGTGTGTGTCTCTCTGTGTGTGTGTGTGTGTGTGTGTGTGTCTCTGTCTGTGTGTGTGTCTCTGTGTGTGTGGACTCACCTGGAGGACGGGGCTGTGGTCGAAGTTGTAGGCGCTGGGTCGGCCCTCCAGCGTGGAGAAGGCCACGTTCCCGCCGGTGAGCGGCGAGATGTCGCTGAAGTCGTCGGTGCAGAGCGCCTGCTGCTCGTCCTCTCCGGTGCGGATGAAGCCGTGACTCTGTTTCTGGTACGTCTTCTCGCAGGAGCCGCTGTAGTACTGGTACGGCACCCAGGGCCCCCCCTCGCTGGTCCGCTTGTAGATGGCGAAGCTCTCCGGCCGGCTGGTGTGGAACTTGAGCCGCACGTAGGTGATGTCGAAGGCCTTACCTGCAGAGGAGCGACACACCTGGACTCAGTTTGTCTCATTACAAATCACATGATGACTTTATTAAACCTTTGTTCTGTTTCACTTTGGAAACATTTTTATTCCCTCACACGGGACACGTTTGTTTAAGTTAGGTTTACACACACACACACACACACACACACACACACACACACACACACACACACACAAACACACAGCAGCTTCATGAGGAGACGAGCTTCACTGCTTCCTCTCCTGTCTCCTTGAGGAAGCGCTGGAGCTTCCTTTACCAAAGTGGACGTGGCGTCCCACAATGCCTTGCTGCAGCACCGTGTGTGAGTTCACCACTTTAGCTGAACTTGGATTTCGATGTGGATGTAAACGAGACGTGGCGGCAGCGTCAACAGTAACACGGTGATGGACGCTCCCTCTGCAGCTGGAGCAGCAGCTGGATGAGGGGGGGGGGGGTTTCTCTGAGGACCGGGGGAGCAGGAATGTGAAGAGTGGTGGGAACATGTTAAAGCAGCGGTCTGGTCCTTTAACTCCTGCCGTCCCGCTCCTTCCCGCTCTCTCTCCACATACCGGGCGAGTCAGAGCAGATCCAGGAGCCGTCAGTCAGTGCGTGAAGGAACGCCGCCATGTTTGAGCCCGGGGGGGGAGGGGGGGGGTATGGCTGTTTGCTCAGCCAAAGAATCTGTTCTGTAAACAGTGTGCTGACAGAGGCCCCCGGCCCCCCCCCCTCCCCATGACGACAAATAAAGGTGAAGCAGCTGAGAGGACGGAGGGACGTTCACAAAGAGCTGAAGTTTATTACAGGAAACAATGAAGCAAGAGCTAACACACCGGCTTCCTGTGTGTGTGTGTGTGTGTGTGTGTGTGTTTGTGTGTGAGAGAGTGTGTGTGAGAGTGAGTGTGTGTGTGTGTGTGTGGACCAGATGAACTCTATGGGTCAAGGTTAATAAGGAGCTGGGTGGAGGCCGAGTTCAAACAACCACCGACAGACATGAAGCTGAGCATCCTGTTAAAGCTCCTCCAGTCTAAAGGTGTGATTGATTATAATGATTATTGATTGATTACAGATCAGCTCTAGCTTCTATATTAATACTGTGAAAGTATCAAAGCCTCAGTCCACAGAGAAATGCACACAGCCTGTATTCAGAAACTGAGCCTTAAAACCAGCCGTCAGGACTTCTGGAACTTTGTGATGTCACAACAAAGCAGTCACCAAGCCCCGCCCACCTGGACCCACCATCCAAACCTTGCAGGATTTGGTTTCTCTGAGTGTTTTTACCTGAAATCTGCTTTATTTTCAGAGTGACATTCAGAGTGTGGAGCTTTATTCAAATCTGATCCTGAACATCTGTGACGTGAGGCGCCCCCCCCCCCC
>NW_019524226.1:31976-33436 GCF_002814215.2 Seriola lalandi dorsalis
GGGGGGGTGGATGGACGAGGTGGAGCAGCTCGCTCCTGTGGGTGACATCACAGAGACGACGGCCATCTTTATTTACAGAGTCCAGTCCGGACTGAGCAGGATGAGGCGAGACTTCGTCTGTTTCTATGGAAACATCTCAGAGGGGTCGGTCAGGTGATCAGAAACTATTTTATAAAGGATAATTAAAGAATCAGATCAGGAGGAGCTGAGACGAGAGGCGACAGACGCCATCACGCCGCTTCATTAAAGCCGCCGTGTCTCTGTGACGAGTCCGTCGACTCTGCAGCAGGAAACCAGGAGGAATTCTGGGAAGGAATCCTCCTCCAGAACAAACGGCGTATTGATGAGAGGAAGAATTTTACAGTGGAGAGCGCGAACAAAGAGAACGCTGTACGTTTATGTCCTCGTCCCATATGACGCCAGAACACAAAGACTCCCGCTCTCTGCAGAGAGACACACACACACACACACACACACACACACACACACACACACACTCTCTGAGTGTTGGCAGGACGAGATCACTGGTTTTCTATCGTGTGTCCCGGTGCAGAAACAACAGCTTCTTCTCTCCTGTGGCGACATTAGTCCTGCTCAAAGACACCGGGATGAAGCTCATTTCCAAAAGCAGAAAGCTCACAGGAGACGTAGGCAGGGGTCTGAGTGCTCTACCAAAATAAAAGCTCACAAACAAACCTTTCATAAAGTGTGTCTGACGTTTTAAAGCAACTTGTCCTGAAGCTACGAGAAGTGACTGAACACAAACTGAAAAACAAACGTCACATGATTTAAATTTAGTTTTCATGCTTCGTCTTTCCACCAAAAGAAACACAGCTCAACATTTAATTTTACATTTTGATCATTTTTTTCAATAATTTCAAAAATATTAAAAATTTTACATTTTACATTTTTTAAATTTAAATTTAGAAAATTATTTAAATATAAATGATAAAACTATTTTGAGACAGAATGACGGAAAACGATGTTTTGATCTTGAGATAAAAATACAATTTTGAAAAAAGGCCATTTTGTTTGTCACATTGTTTTCTGGAGAATTTATTCATTTATTTTATTGTTTCCTTGTAAGAACATTTCTTTTTGTTTTTGAATAAGAAGATTCTCGTTATTACAAGAAAACTAAATGCTGTTTATTTGATCATAATGTCATATTATTATTATAATTATTATTTAGATATAATCTTATTCTCCTGTCAGGCCCTGAGGATTGTCTGCAGGAAACCAGCAGATCGCCTGAGAGGCGAAGCACAGGGTTAAAGTCTTGTAATTAGTTGTGGGTGTAAAGTAACGATTAGCTGATTAACTGATTAACTGATTAATTGATTAACTGATCAGATCAGTGTTTCCCAACGCTGGAGTTTTTCAGTTCAGTCCTGAACGGTCAAATTAAAACTGCTCACACATTGTTTGTCCTCCGTAATGTTAATGTGGATGAACCAGTG
>NW_019524227.1:0-946 GCF_002814215.2 Seriola lalandi dorsalis
TTTTTTTTTTTTTTTTTTTTTTTTTTTTTTTTTTTTTTTTTTTTTTTTTTTTTTTTTTTTTTTTTAGCATTTTCATGCCTTACTAAACTATGACATTTTTTTTTATGTTTTTATGCCTCACTATACTATGACATTTTTTTTTTTTTTTTTTTTAGCATTTTCATGCCTTACTTTACAATCACGTTTTTATGCCTTACTATACTATGACTTTTTTTTTTTTGGCATTTTCATGCCTTACTATACTATGACATTTTTATGCCTTATTATACTATGGCATTTTTTTTACGTTTTTATGCCTCACTATACTATGATGTTTTTATGCCTTACTATACTATGACATTTTTTTTTTTTTAGCATTTGCATACCTTACTTTACAATCACGTTTTTATGCCTGACTATACTATGACTTTTTTTTTTTAGCATTTTCATGCCTTACTAAAGTATGACATTTTTATGCCTTACTATACAATGACATTTTTATGCCTTATTATACTATGACTTTTTTTTTTGCATTTTCATGCCTTACTATACAATGACATTTTTATGCCTTATTATACTATGACTTTTTTTTTTTGCATTTTCATGCCTTACTTTACAATCACGTTTTTATGCATTACTAACTTACTATACTATGACATTTTTTTTGGGCATTTTCATGCCTTACTATACTATGATGTTATTATGCCTTATTATACTATGACTTTTTTTTTTTTTAGCATTTTCATGCCTTACTAAAGTATGACATTTTTATGCCTTACTATACAATGACATTTTCATGCCTTACTAAACTATGAAATTTTTTCTACGTTTTTATGTCTCACTATACTATGATGTTTTTATGCCTTACTATACTATGACATTTCTTTTTTATTTTATTTTTTTAGCATTTTCATGCCTTACTTTACAATCACGTTTTTATGCCTTACTATACTATGACTTTTTTTTT
>NW_019524228.1:0-1647 GCF_002814215.2 Seriola lalandi dorsalis
GACCATAGGACAGTAAAGCCCCAAAACAGGGATTGAACGCATGACCTTGTCAGTGTTAGGCAGTGGTCCTGACCATTGTACCACAATACTTCTACATCACAAGCTCATAGTATAGCAAGGTATTAAGGATATTTTAGCATACTGATTCCATGATATATCACAAAAGATTGTCCATTAGGCATAAAATGTCATGAAAACATAATTGTATAGTAAGACATATAAATATCAAAAAACATCATAGTATAGGATGGCGCAAAAATGTCACAGTATATAAAAGCCTGAAACCAGGGTTTGAACCTTTGCCCTTCTCAGTGTGAGGGAATAGTCCTAACCATTCTACCAGCATGCTGCTGCATTATGAACGCCTTGTATAGAAAGGTATATAAAATATCAGTATACTACTCTGTGAAATATCATAAAACGTCATAGTATTGTAAGGCATAAAACGTCAAAGTATGGTAAGGCATATAAAAATGCCAAAAAACTTAATTGCGTACTGTAGTGTGAAACTATCAAAAAATATCACAGGATTATAAAGTCTGAAACCAGGGTTTGAGCCCTTGACCTTCTCAGTGTGAGGGAATAGTCCTAACCATTGCAAAGTCATTGTATAGCAAGATATATGAAATATCAGTATACTACTCCTTGAAATATCATAGAACATCATAGTATAGTAAGGCATAAAAATGCCAAAAAAACGTCATAGTATAGTAGAGCATAAAAATGGCAAAAAACGTCATAGTATAGTCAGGCACAAAACGTCACAGTATAGTAAGGCATAAAAATGCCATAAAAAGTCATATTCTAGTAGAGCATAAAAATGGCAAAAAACGTCATAGTATAGTCAGGCACAAAACATCACAGTATAGTAAGGCATAAAAATGCCAAAAAAATACATATTATAGTACAGCATAAAAATGGCAAAAAACGTCATAGTATAGTATTGCGTGAAAATTCCCAAAAAACGTCATAGTATAGTCAGGCACAAAACGTCACAGTATAGTAAGGCAAAAAAATGCCAAAAAACTTCATCGTATAATATTGCGTGAAAATTTCAGAAACCTCATAGTATAGGATGGCATAATATTTCATAAAAACCTCATAGTATAGTCTGGCATGAAAATGTAAAGAAACGTCATATCATACTAAGATATAAAAATGTCAAATAACATCATAGTATGGTCAGGTATAAAACGCCATAGCATAGCAAGGCAAAAAAATATCAGAATAATTATGGTATATTAAGAAATAAAATGTCATAGTATTTTAAGGCATTAAAATGCCAAAAAACTTCATTGTATAATATGGCGTTAAAATGTAAAAAAACGTCATAGTATAGTATGCCATAAAATTTCAAAAAACGTCATAGTATAGTAAGGCATAAAAATGCCAAAAAGCATCATAGGACAGTAAAGCCCCAAAACAGGGATTGAACGCATGACCTTGTCAGTGTTAGGCAGTGGTCCTGACCATTGTACCACAATACTTCTACATCACAAGCTCATAGTATAGCAAGGTATTAAGGATATTTTAGTATACTAATCCATGAGATATCACAAAAGATTGTCCATTAGGCATAAAATGTCATGAAAAAATCAAAGTATAGTAATGCAAAAAAATGTCAAAAAACGTAATCATATAGCGTGA
>NW_019524228.1:1667-2510 GCF_002814215.2 Seriola lalandi dorsalis
GCCCTTGACCTTCTCAGTGTGAGGGAATAGTCCTAACCATTGCACCACGATGCGGCTGCATTGCAAAGTCATTGTATAGCAAGATATATGAAATATCAGTATACTACTCCTTGAAATATCATAGAACATCATAGTATAGTAAGGCATAAAAATGCCAAAAAAACGTCATTGTATAGTATTGCGTGAAAATTCCCCAAAAACGTCATAGTATAGTCAGGCACAAAACGTCACGTTTGGCAAAAAAATGCCAAAAAACTTCATCGTATAATATCGCGTGAAAATTTCAGAAACCTCATAGTATAGGATGGCATAATATTTCATAAAAACCTCATCATGTAGTCTGGCATGAAAATGTAAAGAAACGTCATATCATACTAAGATATAAAAATGTCAAATAACATCATAGTATGGTCAGGTATAAAACGCCATAGCATAGCAAGGCAAAAAAATATCAGAAGAATTATGGTATATTAAGAAATAAAATGTCATAGTATATTAAGGCATTAAAATGCCAAAAAACTTCATTGTATAATATGGCGTTAAAATGTAAAAAAAAATCATAGTATAGTATGGCATAAAATTTCACAAAAGGTCATAGTATAATAAGGCATAGAAATGTCAAAAAATGTCATAGTATACTATGGCATGAAATTTCTAAAAACGTCATCATACTGTATTGTGTGAAAATGTAAAAAAAACCTCATAGTATAGTATGGCATAAAATTTCAAAAAACATCATACTATAATAAGGCATAAAAATGCTAAAAAACGTCATAGTATACTAAGGTATAAAAATGTCAAAAAAAAGTTTTAGTATAGTAAGGCATAAAACGTCATGATATA
>NW_019524228.1:2530-3797 GCF_002814215.2 Seriola lalandi dorsalis
ATATTTCATAAAAACCTCATCATATAGTCTGGCATGAAAATGTAAAGAAATGTCATATCATACTAAGATATAAAAATGTCAAATAACATCATAGTATGGTCAGGTATAAAACGCCATAGCATAGCAAGGCAAAAAAATATCAGAAGAATTATGGTATATTAAGAAATAAAATGTCATAGTATATTAAGGCATTAAAATGCCAAAAAACTTCATTGTATAATATGGCGTTAAAATGTAAAAAAAAATCATAGTATAGTATGGCATAAAATTTCAAAAAACATCATACTATAATAAGGCATAAAAATGCTAAAAAAACGTCATAGTATACTAAGGTATAAAAATGTCAAAAAAAAGTTTTAGTATAGTAAGGCATAAAACGTCATGATATAGTGAATCATAAAAATGCCCAAAAAATTCATCGGATAGTATGATGTCAAAATGTAAAAAAAACCTCATAGTATAGTATTGCATAAAAATTTCAAAAAACATCATAGTATAGTAAGGCATAAAAATGCAAAAAAAACGAAATAGGATAGTAAAGCCCCAAAACAGGGTTTGAACCGAAGACCTTCCCAGTTTTGGGGAGCAGTCCTAACCATTGTATCACCATGCTGCCCCATCACAAGCTCCTACTATAGCAAAGCATGAAAACATCATAGTATATAGTAAGGCACAAAACGTCATGGTATAGCAAGGCATAAAAATTTTAAAAATTGTCATAGTATAGTTAGGCATAAAAACGTCAAAAACATAATAATGGAATCATGGAAAAAAATATCAAAAAACGTCATAGTAAAGTAAGGCATAAAACGTCAAAAAACATCATATCATAGTATGGCATCAAGTGCCACGGGTGCTCAGCTCCGAGGCACTCCTCTACAGCTAGAATAGCTGAGAGGAGTGCCTGTACTTTACTCTGACATTTTTATGACTCACCATACTTTGATATTTTTATACCTGACTAAACTATTACTCTTTTATGCCTTACTATTCTATGACTTTTTTATGCCTTACTATACTAAACCTTACTATACTATGACGTTTTTATAACTTACTATAATTAGTGCCACGGGTGCTCAGCTCCGAGGCATCTATTAATATTCTGTTTCGGGTTTATTATTCTTCCGCCAAATTTCGGCGCGTAACTCGTCCCGCAGCTTTGAGAAAACCCCGGTAATATATACATCAAAACGTGCGTCTTGATCCCGCAAGGGGTGCTATGACTTTTGGTGTTAAAATTCCAATTTTTCCCAAAGTTATTCCCAAA
>NW_019524228.1:3962-4924 GCF_002814215.2 Seriola lalandi dorsalis
ATCACATATTGTGGAACACAAGTAAGAGGGCATGAACCTATGAATTCACATGTGAAACACATATGCGCAGCAGGCCTGGTACTGTATATATGAGTATGTCAGCTTGTTTAATGTATGTAATGAAGTCACGATGAGATCTCAGTTGGTTTTACTATAGTAAAATGTTTCTTTCAGGTACACTGTCAGCCATGACACAGATGACTGGGTAAAGTATACACACTGCTCTCTGCTCACATAAAATGCATGGCTGCTCCATATCCAGTATTAAACTATGGGCTGATAAAAGACAGACACTGTGGCTTAAAATTCAATCTGCATATTTGCCATACGAGGAACAGAAGATTTTTAGAGTGAAATTCCAGTTCATGTCAGGAGTTCATTTTTACTTCAGTTCAGTAAATAGTCATATTAATTCTTTCTTTCGGTTGGACTTCTTGAGAGTCCACACCATTTTAAAGACTTGATTTAAAGGTTCTATATATGATATTTGCTGCCACTCAGACCAAAACAAATACTTTGTTGGCCACACCTCCGGACTCCATTTGGACTTGGCCCGGTGAAAGCAGACTCTAATCTCACAACAAGAAGCACAACTGATTAAAACTACTGACACAAGAGAAAAAACAATCCACCCAGTGGCTCACCTGGTAAAGGCTTAGTCCTGCAGTGCCCAGGTTCAAATCTGTCCTGTGGCCATTTACTGCATGTCATCCCCACTCTCTCTCTATGACTTTCCTGTCTTGCTTGCACTATGGTTATCCCAATAAAAGCAACTTAAAAAAACAAAAACAAAAAGAAAACAGGATGTGATTTGAGCCATTGGCCCCCATGATAAGTCTGCCTGGGCTCTGGCGTCATCTCGTTCTTTGCCTGAGGCTTTTTTTAGCCAGAAAGAAAGGTTTCTTCAGTTGAGGAAATTCTGGAAGGTAGCTTTCACCTGAACAATGCCATTTTACCTGTGG